>NC_054493.1:148125-150625 GCF_017639515.1 Carcharodon carcharias
CACACACACACAGACACACTCACTCACACAGACACACACACACAGACACACTCAGACTCACTCACACACACAGACACACTCACACACAGACACACTCACACACAGACACACTCACACACAGACACACTCACACACAGACACACTCACACAAGTACACATGCACACACACACACCCTCACACACACATACACATGTATACAAACACACGCACACTCACAGACACACTCACAGACACACTCACACACTCACTCAGACACACACACACTCTCACACACTCTCACACACTCTCTCACACTCTCACACACTCTCACACACTCTCTCACACTCTCACACACACTCTCACACACACTCTCACACACACACTCACACACACACACTCTCACACACACACACACACACACACACACTCACACACACACACACACTCACACACACACACACACACACTCACACACTCACACACACACACACACTCACACACTCACACACACACACACACACACTCACACACTCACACACACACAGACACACACACACACAGAGACACACTCACACTCACACACACAGACTCACTCACACACACACACTCACACACACTCAAACACACGCACACAGTCACACGCACACAGTCACACGCACACAGTCACACGCACACAGTCACACTCACACAGTCACACTCACACAGTCACACTCACACACACTCACACACTCGCACACACACAAACTCACACAGACACACTCACACTCACACAGATACACACATACACACACAGACAGACACACAATGCACACTCAGACACATAAACATGCACAGACACACACTCTCACACAGACAAACACTCACAGACACACACACACACACACACACATACTCACACACACACTCACACATACTCACACATACTCACACACACACATACTCACACACACTCACACACACACTCACACACACACACACACTCACAGACACACACACACAGACACACACACAGACACACACACACTCACACACAGAGACACACTCACACTCACACACACAGACACACAGACACACACACACACACACTCACACACAGAGACACTCACACTCACACACACAGACTCACACACACACACAAACACACACACACAGAATCACACACACACGTACACAAGTACACACACTCACACACACTCACACTCACACTCACACTCACACTCACACTCACACTCGCGCACACTCGCACACTCACACTCGCACACTCACACTCGCACACTCACACTCGCACACTCACACTCGCACACTCACACTCACACTCGCACTCACACTCGCACACTCACACTCGCACACTCACACTCGCACACTCACACTCGCACACACACTCGCACACTCACACTCGCACTCACTCACACTCGCACTCACTCACACTCGCACTCACTCACACTCGCACTCACTCACACTCGCACTCACTCACACTCACACTCACACACACTCACACAGAGACACACACACACTCACACACAGAGACACACTCACACTCACACACACTCACAGACACACACACACACATACTCACACACACACTCACATACTCACACACACTCACATACTCCGACACACTCACATACTCCGACACACTCACATACTCCGACACACTCACACTCCGACACACTCACACTCCGACACACTCACACTCCGACACACTCACACTCCGACACACTCACACTCCGACACACTCACACTCCGACACACTCACACACACTCGCACACTCACACTCACACTCACACTCACACTCACACTCACTCAAATTCACTCACACAGACACAGAATCACACATACACACGTACACAAGTACACATGCCCACTCACACTCACACACACTCAGACACTCTCACACTCAGACACTCACACTCAGACACACTCACACACTCAGACACACTCACACACTCAGACACACACACACACAGACACACTCACTCACACAGACACACACACACAGACACACTCAGACTCACTCACACACACAGACACACTCACACACAGACACACTCACACACAGACACACACACACAGACACACTCACACACAGACACACTCACACACACTCACACACACACAGAATCACACACACACAAGTACACATGCACACACACACACACACCCTCACACACACATACACATGTATACAAACACACGCACTCTCACAGACACACTCACAGACACACTCACAGACACACACACACTCAGACACACACACACACACACAGACACACTCACTCACACAGACACACACACACAGACACACTCAGACTCACTCACACACACAGACACACTCACACACAGACACACTCACACGCAGACACACTCACACAAGTACACATGCACACACACACACACACCCTCACACACACATACACATGTATACAAACACACGCACACTCACAGACACACTCACAGACACACTCACAGACACACTCACACACTCACTCAGACACACACACACACTCACACACTCTCAC
>NC_054493.1:158125-168125 GCF_017639515.1 Carcharodon carcharias
ACACTCACAGACACACTCACACACTCACTCAGACACACACACACTCTCACACACTCTCACACACTCTCTCACACACTCTCACACACTCTCACACACTCTCACACACTCTCTCACACTCTCTCACACACTCTCTCACACTCTCACACACACTCTCACACACACTCTCACACACACACTCACACACACACACTCACACACACACACACACACACACACACACTCACACACACACACACACTCACACACACACACACACACTCACACACTCACACACACACACACACACACACACTCACACACTCACACACACACACACACTCACACACACACACACACACACACTCACACACTCACACACACACAGACACACACACAGACACACAGACACACAGAGACACACTCACACTCACACACACAGACTCACTCACACACACACACTCACACACACTCAAACACACGCACACAGTCACACGCACACAGTCACACGCACACAGTCACACGCACACAGTCACACTCACACAGTCACACGCACACAGTCACACTCACACAGTCACACTCACACTCACACACACTCACACACTCGCACACACACAAACTCACACAGACACACTCACACTCACACAGATACACACATACACACACAGACAGACACACAATGCACACTCAGACACATAAACATGCACAGACACACACTCTCACACAGACAAACACTCACAGACACACACACACACACACACATACTCACACACACACTCACACATACTCACACATACTCACACACACACATACTCACACACACTCACACACACACTCACACACACACACACACTCACAGACACACACACACAGACACACACACAGACACACACACACTCACACACAGAGACACACACACTCACACACACAGACACACAGACACACACACACACACACTCACACACAGAGACACTCACACTCACACACACAGACTCACACACACACACAAACACACACACACTCACACACACACAGAATCACACACACACGTACACAAGTACACACACTCACACACACTCACACTCACACTCACACTCGCGCACACTCGCACACTCACACTCGCACACTCGCACTCGCACTCACACTCGCACTCACACTCACACTCGCACTCACACTCGCACTCACACTCGCACTCACACTCGCACTCACACTCGCACACTCACACTCGCACACTCACACTCGCACACACACACTCGCACACTCACACTCGCACACTCGCACTCGCACACTCGCACTCGCACTCACACTCGCACTCACTCACACTCGCACTCACTCACACTCACACTCACACTCACACACACTCACACAGAGACACACACACACTCACACACAGAGACACACTCACACTCACACACACTCACAGACACACACACACACATACTCACACACACACTCACATACTCACACACACTCACATACTCCGACACACTGACACTCCGACACACTCACACTCCGACACACTCACACTCCGACACACTCACACTCCGACACACTCACACTCCGACACACTCACACTCCGACACACTCATACTCCGACACACTCACACACACTCGCACACTCACACTCACACTCACACTCACACTCACTCAAATTCACTCACACAGACACAGAATCACACATACACACGTACACAAGTACACATGCCCACTCACACTCACACACACTCAGACACTCTCACACTCAGACACTCACACTCAGACACACTCACACACTCAGACACACTCACACACTCAGACACACACACACACAGACACACTCACTCACAGACACACACACAGACACACTCAGACTCACTCACACACACAGACACACTCACACACAGACACACTCACACACAGACACACACACACAGACACACTCACACACAGACACACTCACACACACTCACACACACACAGAATCACACACACACAAGTACACATGCACACACACACACACACCCTCACACACACATACACATGGATACAAACACACGCACTCTCACAGACACACTCACAGACACACTCACAGACACACTCACACACTCAGACACACACACACACACACAGACACACTCACTCACACAGACACACACACACAGACACACTCAGACTCACTCACACACACAGACACACTCACACACAGACACACTCACACACAGACACACTCACACACAGACACACTCACACAAGTACACATGCACACACACACACACACCCTCACACACACATACACATGTATACAAACACACGCACACTCACAGACACACTCACAGACACACTCACAGACACACTCACACACTCACTCAGACACACACACACACTCACACACTCTCACACACTCTCTCACACACTCTCACACACTCTCACACACTCTCACACACTCTCTCACACACTCTCTCACACTCTCACACACACTCTCACACACACACTCACACACACACTCACACACACACACTCACACACAGACACACACACACACAGACACACTCACACACAGACACACTCACACAAGTACACATGCACACACACACACACACCCTCACACACACATACACATGTATACAAACACACGCACACTCACAGACACACTCACAGACACACTCACAGACACACTCACACACTCACTCAGACACACACACACACTCACACACTCTCACACACTCTCTCACACACTCTCACACACTCTCACACACTCTCTCACACACTCTCTCACACACTCTCTCACACTCACTCTCACACACACTCTCACACACACACTCACACACACACTCACACACACACACTCACACACAGACACACTCACACACAGACACACTCACACACAGACACACTCACACAAGTACACATGCACACACACACACACACCCTCACACACACATACACATGTATACAAACACACGCACACTCACAGACACACTCACAGACACACTCACAGACACACTCACACACTCACTCAGACACACACACACACTCACACACTCTCACACACTCTCTCACACACTCTCACACACTCTCACACACTCTCACACACTCTCTCACACACTCTCTCACACTCTCACACACACTCTCACACACTCTCACACACACTCTCACACACACTCTCACACACACACTCACACACACACTCACACACACACACTCACACACACACACTCTCACACACACACACACTCACACACACACTCACACACACACACACACACTCACACACTCACACACACACACACACACACACACACACTCACACACTCACACACTCACACACACACACACACACACTCACACACTCACACACACACAGACACACACACAGACACACAGACACACAGAGACACACACACTCACACACACAGACTCACTCACACACACACACTCACACACACTCAAACACACGCACACAGTCACACGCACACAGTCACACGCACACAGTCACACGCACACAGTCACACGCACACAGTCACACGCACACAGTCACACTCACACAGTCACACTCACACACTCGCACACACACAAACTCACACAGACACACTCACACTCACACACTCACACAGATACACACATACACACACAGACAGACACACAATGCACACTCGGACACATAAACATGCACAGACACACACTCTCACACAGACAAACACTCACAGACACACACACACACACACACACATACTCACACACACACTCACACATACTCACACATACTCACACACACACATACTCACACACACTCACACACACACTCACACACACACACACACTCACAGACACACACACACAGACACACACACAGACACACACACACTCATACACAGAGACACACTCACACTCACACACACAGACACACAGACACACACACACACACACTCACACACAGAGACACTCACACTCACACACACAGACTCACACACACACACAAACACACACACACACACACACAGAATCACACACACACGTACACAAGTACACACACTCACACACACTCACACTCACACTCACACTCGCGCACACTCGCACACTCACACTCGCACACTCGCACTCGCACACTCGCACTCGCACACTCGCACTCGCACACTCACACTCGCACTCACACTCGCACTCACACTCGCACTCACACTCGCACACACACTCACACACTCACACTCGCACACTCACTCGCACTCACTCACACTTGCACTCACTCATACTCGCACTCACTCACACTCACACAGAGACACACACACACTCACACACAGAGACACACTCACACTCACACACACTCACAGACACACACACACACATACTCACACACACACTCACATACTCACACACACTCACATACTCACACACACTCACATACTCACACACACTCACATACTCCGACACACTCACACTCCGACACACTCACACTCCGACACACTCACACTCCGACACACTCACACTCCGACACACTCACACTCCGACACACTCACACTCCGACACACTCACACACACTCGCACACTCACACTCACACTCACACTCACACTCACTCAAATTCACTCACACAGACACAGAATCACACATACACACGTACACAAGTACACATGCCCACTCACACTCACACACACTCACTCTCACACTCAGACACTCACACTCAGACACACTCACACACTCAGACACACTCACACACTCAGACACACTCACACACTCAGACACACTCACACACTCAGACACACTCACACACTCAGACACACTCACACACTCAGACACACTCACTCACACAGACACACACACACAGACACACTCAGACTCACTCACACACACAGACACACACACACAGACACACTCACACACAGACACACACACACAGACACACTCACACACAGACACACTCACACACACTCACACACACACAGAATCACACACACACAAGTACACATGCACACACACACACACACCCTCACACACACATACACATGTATACAAACACACGCACTCTCACAGACACACTCACAGACACACTCACAGACACACTCACACACTCAGACACACACACACACACACAGACACACTCACTCACACAGACACACACACACAGACACACTCAGACTCACTCACACACACAGACACACTCACACACAGACACACTCACACACAGACACACTCACACACAGACACACTCACACAAGTACACATGCACACACACACACACACCCTCACACACACATACACATGTATACAAACACACGCACACTCACAGACACACTCACAGACACACTCACAGACACACTCACACACTCACTCAGACACACACACACACTCACACACTCTCACACACTCTCTCACACACTCTCACACACTCTCACACACTCTCACACACTCTCTCACACTCTCTCACACACTCTCTCACACTCTCACACACACTCTCACACACACACTCACACACACACTCACACACACACACTCACACACAGACACACTCACACACAGACACACTCACACACAGACACACTCACACAAGTACACATGCACACACACACACACACCCTCACACACACATACACATGTATACAAACACACGCACACTCACAGACACACTCACAGACACACTCACAGACACACTCACACACTCACTCAGACACACACACACACTCACACACTCTCACACACTCTCTCACACACTCTCTCACACTCTCACACACACTCTCACACACACACTCACACACACACACTCACACACACACACTCTCTCACACACACACACACACACACACTCACACACACACACACACTCACACACTCACACACACACACACACACACTCACACACTCACACACTCACACACACACTCACACACTCACACACTCACACACACACACACACACTCACACACTCACACACACACAGACACACACACAGACACACAGACACACAGAGACACACTCACACTCACACACACAGACTCACTCACACACACACACTCACACACACTCAAACACACGCACACAGTCACACGCACACAGTCACACGCACACAGTCACACGCACACAGTCACATGCACACAGTCACACGCACACAGTCACACTCACACAGTCACACGCACACAGTCACACTCACACAGTCACACTCACACTCACACACACTCACACACTCGCACACACACAAACTCACACAGACACACTCACACTCACACACTCACACAGATACACACATACACACACAGACAGACACACAATGCACACTCAGACACATAAACATGCACAGACACACACTCTCACACAGACAAACACTCACAGACACACACACACACACACACACATACTCACACACACACTCACACATACTCACACATACTCACACACACACATACTCACACACACTCACACACACTCACACACACACACACACTCACAGACACACACACACAGACACACACACAGACACACACACACTCACACACAGAGACACACTCACACTCACACACACAGACACACAGACACACACACACACACACTCACACACAGAGACACTCACACTCACACACACAGACTCACACACACACACAAACACACACACACTCACACACACACAGAATCACACACACACGTACACAAGTACACACACTCACACACACTCACACTCACACTCACACGCACACTCGCACACTCACACTCGCACACGCACACTCGCACACTCGCACACTCGCACACTCGCACACTCGCACTCGCACTCACACTCGCACTCGCACTCACACTCGCACTCACACTCGCACTCACACTCGCACACTCACACTCGCACACTCACACTCGCACACTCACACTTGCAAACACACTCGCACACTCACACTCGCACACTCACACTCGCACACTCACACTCGCACTCACTCACACTCGCACTCACTCACACTCGCACTCACTCACACTCGCACTCACTCACACTCGCACTCACTCACACTCGCACTCACTCACACTCACACTCACACTCACACACACTCACACAGAGACACACACACACTCACACACAGAGACACACTCACACTCACACACACTCACATACTCACACACACTCACATACTCACACACACTCACATACTCACACACACTCACATACTCCGACACACTCACACTCCGACACACTCACACTCCGACACACTCACACTCCGACACACTCACACTCCGACACACTCACACTCCGACACACTCACACACACTCGCACACTCACACTCACACTCACTCAAATTCACTCACACAGACACAGAATCACACATACACACGTACACAAGTACACATGCCCACTCACACTCACACACACTCACTCTCACACTCAGACACTCACACTCAGACACACTCACACACTCAGACACACTCACACACTCAGACACACACACACACAGACACACTCACTCACACAGACACACACACACAGACACACTCAGACTCACTCACACACACAGACACACTCACACACAGACACACTCACACACAGACACACACACACAGACACACTCACACACAGACACACTCACACACACTCACACACACACAGAATCACACACACACAAGTACACATGCACACACACACACACACCCTCACACACACATACACATGTATACAAACACACGCACTCTCACAGACACACTCACAGACACACTCACAGACACACTCACACACTCACTCACAGACACACACACACTCTCACACACTCTCACACACACTCTCACACACTCTCACACACTCTCACACTCTCACACACACTCTCACACACACACTCTCTCACACACACACTCACACACACACTCTCACACACACACTCACACACACACACTCACACACACACACACACACACTCACACACACACACACTCACACACTCACACACACACTCACACACTCACACACACTCACACATACACTCACACACACACACACACACAGACACACACACAGACACACAGACACACACTCACACACAGAGACACACTCACACTCACACACACAGACTCACTCACACACACTCAAACACACGCACACAGTCACACGCACACAGTCACACGCACACAGTCACACGCACACAGTCACATGCACACAGTCACACGCACACAGTCACACGCACACAGTCACACTCACAGACTCGCACACACACAAACTCACACAGACACACTCACACTCACACACTCACACAGATACACACATACACACACAGACAGACACACAATGCACACTCAGATACATAGACATGCACAGACACACACTCTCACACAGACAAACACTCACAGACACACACACACACACACATACTCACACACACACTCACACATACTCACACACACACATACTCACACACACTCACAGACACACACACACAGACACACAGACACACAGACACACAGACACACACACACACTCACACACAGAGACACACTCACACACACACACAGACACACAGACACTCACACACACACACAGACACACAGACACACAGACACACACACAAACACACACACACTCACACACACACAGAATCACACACACACGTACACAAGTACACACACTCACACACACTCACACTCACTCACACTCACTCACACGCACACTCGCACTCGCTCACACTCGCACTCGCTCACACTCGCACTCGCTCACACTCGCACTCGCTCACACTCGCACTCGCTCACACTCGCACTCGCTCACACTCGCACTCGCTCACACTCGCACACACTCACACTCGCACACACTCACACTCGCACACACTCACACTCGCACACACTCACTCGCACACACTCACTCGCACACACTCACACTCACACACACACTCACACTCACACTCACACTCGCACACACTCACACTCACACACACACTCACACTCACACTCACACTCACACTCACACTCTCACACTCTCACACTCACACTCACACTCACACTCTCACACTCTCACACTCGCACTCACTCACACTCGCACTCTCTCACACTCGCACTCACTCACACTCGCACTCACTCACACTCGCACTCACTCACACTCGCACTCACTCACACTCGCACTCACTCACACTCGCAATCACTCACACTCGCAATCACTCACACACACACACTCACACTCACACACACACTCACTCACACTCACACTCACACTCACACTCACACTCACACTCTCACACAGACACACTCACACTCACACACAGATACACACATACACACACAGACAGACACACAATGCACACTCAGACACATAAACATGCACAGACACACTCTCACACAGACACACACTCACAGACACACACACACACACACTCACACATACTCACACACACACTCACACATACTCACACTCACACATACTCTCACACACACACTCGCACTCCGACACGCTCGCACTCCGACACGCTCGCACTCCGACACGCTCGCACTCCGACACGCTCGCACTCCGAAACGCTCACTCACACTCGCACACTCACACTCGCACACTCACACTCGCACACGCACACTCGCACACGCACACTCGCACACGCACACTCGCACTCGCACACTCGCACTCGCACACTCACACTCGCACACTCACACTCGCACACTCACACTCCGACACACTCACACTCCGACACACTCACACTCCGACACACTCACACTCCGACACACTCACACTCACACTCACACTCACTCAAATTCACTCACACAGACACAGAATCACACATACACACGTACACAAGTACACATGCCTACTCACACTCACACTCAGACACTCTCACACTCAGACACTCACACTCAGACACACTCACTCACACAGACACACACACAGACTCACTCACACACACAGACACACTCACACACAGACACACTCACACACACACTCACACACACACAGAATCACACACACACAAGTACACATGCACACACACACACACACCCTCACACACACATACACATGTATACAAACACACGCACACTCACAGACACACTCACAGACACACTCACACACTCACTCACAGACACACACACACTCTCACACACTCTCACACACACTCTCACACACT
>NC_054493.1:185625-322619 GCF_017639515.1 Carcharodon carcharias
ACACAGACACACACAGTCAGAGATACGCACACACACACACACACAGACACCCACACAGACACACACAGTCAGAGATACGCACACACACACACAGACACCCACACAGACACACACAGTCAGAGATACGCACACACACACAGACACCCACACAGACACACACAGTCAGAGATAAGCACACATACACAGACACCCACAGTCAGAGATACGCACACACACACACAGACACCCACACAGACACACACAGTCAGAGATACGCACACACACACAGACACCCACACAGACACACACAGAGATACGCACACACACACACAGACACCCACACAGACACACACAGTCAGAGATACTCACACACACACAGACACCCACACAGACACACACAGTCAGAGATACGCACACACACACATTCAGAGATACGCACAGACACACACAGGCACCCACACAGACACACACAGTCAGAGATACTCACACACACACAGACACCCACACAGACACACACAGTCAGAGATAAGCACACACACACAGACACCCACACAGACACACACAGTCAGAGATACGCACACACACACACATTCAGAGATACGCACACACACACAGACACCCACACAGACACACACAGTCAGAGATACACACACACACAAACACACAGACACCCACACAGACACACACAGTCAGAGATACGCACACACACACAGACACCCACACAGACACACACAGTCAGAGATACGCACACACACACAGACACCCACACAGACACACACAGTCAGAGATACGCACACACACACACAGTCAGAGATACGCACACACACACAGACACCCACACAGACACACACAGTCAGAGATACACACACACACAAACACACAGACACCCACACAGACACACACAGTCAGAGATACGCACACACACACAGACACCCACACAGACACACACAGTCAGAGATACTCACACACACACAGACACCCACACAGACACACACAGTCAGAGATAAGCACACACACACAGACACCCACACAGACACACACAGTCAGAGATACGCACACACACACACATTCAGAGATACGCACACACACACAGACACCCACACAGACACACACAGTCAGAGATACACACACACACAAACACACAGACACCCACACAGACACACACAGTCAGAGATACGCACACACACACAGACACCCACACAGACACACACAGTCAGAGATACGCACACACACACAGACACCCACACAGACACACACAGTCAGAGATACGTACACACACACAGACACCCACACAGACACACACAGTCAGAGATATGCACACACACAGACACCCACACAGACACACACATTCAGAGATACGCACACACACACAGACACCCACACAGACACACACAGTCAGAGATACGCACACACACACATTCAGAGATACGCACACACACACACAGACACCCACACAGACACACACAGTCAGAGATAAACACACACACAAACACACACCGACACACACACAGACACACACAGTCAGAGATACGCACACACACACATTCAGAGATACGCACACACACACAGACACCCACACAGACACACACAGTCAGAGATACGCACACACACACAGACACCCACACACACATATTCAGAGATATGCACACACACAGACACACACACAGACACACACAGTCAGAGATACGCACACACACACACACAGACACCCACACAGACACACACAGTCAGAGATACGCACACACACACAGAAACCCATACAGACACACACAGTCAGAGATACGCACACACACACAGACACCCACACAGACACAGTCAGAGATAAGCACACACACACAGACACCCACAGTCAGAGATACGCACACACACACACAGACACCCACACAGACACACACAGTCAGAGATACGCACACACACACACACACACACACACCCACACAGACACACACATTCAGAGATACGCACACACACACAGACACCCACACAGACACACACAGTCAGAGATACTCACACACACACAGACACCCACACAGACACACACAGTCAGAGATACACACACACACACACAGACACCCACACAGACACACACAGTCAGAGATACTCACACACACACACAGACACCCACACAGACACACACAGTCAGAGATACGCACACACACACACAGACACCCACACACACACACAGACACCCCCACACACACACAGACACCCACACAGACACACACAGTCAGAGATACGCACATACACACAGACACCCACACAGACACACACAGTCAGAGATACTCACACACACACAGACACCCACACAGACACACATAGTCAGAGATACGCACACACACACATTCAGAGATACGCACACACACACAGACACACACAGTCAGAGATACGCACACACACACAGACACCCACACAGACACACACAGTCAGAGATACGCACACACACACACAGACACACACACAGACACACACATTCAGAGATACGCACACACACACAGACACCCACACAGACACACACAGTCAGAGATACGTACACACACACAGACACCCACACAGACACACACAGTCAGAGATACGCACACACACAGACACACACACAGACACACACAGTCAGAGATACGCACACACACACAGACACCCACACAGACACACACAGTCAGAGATAAGCACACACACACAGACACCCACACAGACACACACAGTCAGAGATACGCACACACACACAGACACCCACACAGACACACACAGTCAGAGATACGCACACACACACACAGACACCCACACAGACACACACATTCAGAGATACGCACACACACACAGACACCCACACAGACACACACAGTCAGAGATACTCACACACACACAGACACCCACACAGACACACACAGTCAGAGATACGCACACACACAGACACCCACACAGACACACACAGTCAGAGATACGCACGCACACACCGACACCCACACAGACACACACAGTCAGAGATACGCACACACACACATTCAGAGATACGCACACACACACATTCAGAGATACGCACACACACACATTCAGAGATACGCACACACACACACAGACACCCACACAGACACACACAGTCAGAGATACTCACACACACACAGACACCCACACAGACACACACAGTCAGAGATACGCACACACACACACAGACACCCACACAGACACACACAGTCAGAGATACTCACACACACACAGACACCCACACAGACACACACAGAGATACGCACACACACACATTCAGAGATACGCACACACACACAGACACCCACACAGACACACACAGTCACACACAGTCAGAGATACGCACACACACAGACACCCACACACACATATTCAGAGATACGCACACACACAGACACACACAGTCAGAGATACGCACACACACACACACACAGACACCCACACAGACACACACAGTCAGAGATACGCACACACACACACAGACACCCACACAGACACACACAGTCAGAGATACGCACACACACACAGACACCCACACAGACACACACAGTCAGAGATAAGCACACATACACAGACACCCACAGTCAGAGATACGCACACACACACACAGACACCCACACAGACACACACAGTCAGAGATACGCACACACACACAGACACCCACACAGACACACACAGAGATACGCACACACACACACAGACACCCACACAGACACACACAGTCAGAGATACTCACACACACACAGACACCCACACAGACACACACAGTCAGAGATACGCACACACACACATTCAGAGATACGCACAGACACACACAGGCACCCACACAGACACACACAGTCAGAGATACTCACACACACACAGACACCCACACAGACACACACAGTCAGAGATAAGCACACACACACAGACACCCACACAGACACACACAGTCAGAGATACGCACACACACACACATTCAGAGATACGCACACACACACAGACACCCACACAGACACACACAGTCAGAGATACACACACACACAAACACACAGACACCCACACAGACACACACAGTCAGAGATACGCACACACACACAGACACCCACACAGACACACACAGTCAGAGATACGCACACACACACACATTCAGAGATACGCACACACACACAGACACCCACACAGACACACACAGTCAGAGATACACACACACACAAACACACAGACACCCACACAGACACACACAGTCAGAGATACGCACACACACACAGACACCCACACAGACACACACAGTCAGAGATACTCACACACACACAGACACCCACACAGACACACACAGTCAGAGATAAGCACACACACACAGACACCCACACAGACACACACAGTCAGAGATACGCACACACACACAGACACCCACACAGACACACACAGTCAGAGATACGCACACACACACAGACACCCACACAGACACACACACACAGTGAGCAGTAAACAGAATTCTCAGAATGATCCTGGCTGTATCCTCCAGCTTTCCCAGCCAGCAGCTCAACCGATATTGCCAGCACCTTGACAGGGGTTTGTTCCAGCTCCCTGTCTGAGGCCTGGGAACACTGAGCATCAATGCCAGCAAACGCAGGTACACACCCAGGGCCCTCTTCCTCTAGCACTGACCGACGGTGAGCAGAATCCAGAGGACCCAGTCCCCATCTCTCTCTCTGTCTCTCTGTGTGTGAGTGTATCTCAGTCCCCTGGATCAGTACCACAACAGCAAAATCAGTTCAGACACACAGCACCAGGTACCTGACTTACAGCAAGTCTCAACAAGCATGAACCTCTAATCTCTTCATCCTGACACTCTGCTCCCTCTCCTCCCCCATCTCCTCCCTTTATCTCTCTCTCTCTCTCTGACGCACACTTCCTGTCTCTCTCTCTCTCTCTCTCTCATTGCCTCGCTTTCTCCCATTCCCTCTGACTCTCCATACAGCTGTCTCTTTATATATATATATATATACCTTTATCTCTCTCTTCATCTTTCTCTCCATCTCCCTTTCTCTTTATTGCTCTCTACATCTCTCTCCTGATCTCTCTCTCTTTATCTCTCTCCATCTCTCCTGATCTCTCTCTCCATCTCCCTCTCTCTTTATTGCTCTCTACATCTCTCTCTCTTTATTGCTCTCTCCATCTCTCTCTCTTTATTGCTCTCTCCATCTCTCTCTCCTTATCTCTCACTCTCTCTTTATCTCTCTCTCTCTTTATCTCTCTCTTTATCTCTCTCCATCTCTCTACATCTCTCTCCATCTCTCTCCATCTCTCTCGATCTCGCTTTATCTCTCTCCAACTCTCTTTATCCCTCTCCATTTCTCTCTCCTGATTTCTCTCTCTCTCTCTTTATTGCTCTCTCCATCTCTCTCTCTCTCTCTCTTTATTGCTCTCTACATCTCTCTCTCGCTTTATCTCTCCATCTCTCTTTATCTTTCTCCATCTCTCTTTATCTCTCTCCATCTCTCTCTCTTTAATGCTCTCTCCATCTCTCTCTCTTTATTGCTCTCTCCATCTCTTTCTCTTTATTGCTCTCTACATTTCTCTCTCCTGATCTCTCTCTCTTTATCTCTCTCCATTTCTCTCTCACTTTATTGCTCTCTACAGCTCTCTCTCCTGATCTCACTCTCTCTTTATTGCTCTCTACATCTCTCTCCTGATCTCTCTCTCTTTCTCTCTCTCCATCTCTCCCTCTCTATATTGTGCTCTACATCTCTCTCTCCTGATCTCTCTCTCTTTATCTCTCTCCATCTCTGTCTCACATTATTGCTCTCTCCATCTCTCTTTCTCTTTATATCTCCCTCTCTCTTTATCTCTCTACATCTCTCTCTCTTATTGCTCTCTCCATCTCTCTCTCCTGATCTCTTTCGCTCTTTATCTCTCTCCATCCCTCTCTCTCTTTATCTCTCTCCATCTCTCTCTCTTTATTGCTCTCTAAATCTCTCTCCTTGTCTCTCTCTCTCTAAGCCCTGCTGTCTCTCCATGTCTCTCTCTCTCTCTCTAAGCCTTGCTGTCGCTCCTTGTCTCTCTCTATCTCTCTCTCTCAGCCTTGCTGTCTCTCCTTGTCGCTCTCTCTCACTCTAAGCCTTGCTGTCTCTCCTTATCTCTCTCTCTCTCCCTCTCTCTCGAAGCCCTGTTGTCTCTCCATGTCTCTCTCTCTCTCTCTAAGCCTTGCTGTCTCTCCTTGTCTCTCTCTCTCTAAGCCTTGCTGTCTCTCCTTGTCTCTCTCGCTTTCTATCTCTCTAAGCCCTGCTGTCTCTCCTTCTCTCTCTCTATCTTCCTCTCTCTCTCTAAGCCTTGCTGTCTCTTCTTGTCTGTAAATCTCTCTCACTCTCTAAGCCTTGCTAGATCTCCTTGTCTCTCTCTCTTTCTCTAAGCCTTGCTGTCTCTCCTTGTCTTTCTCACTCTCTCTAAGCCTTGCTGTCTCTCCTTGTCTCTCTCTCTCTCTATAAGCCTTGCTGTCTCTCCTTGTCACTCTCTCTCTCTTTAAGCCTTGCTGACTCTCCTTGTGTCTCTCTCGCTCTCTATAAGCCTTGCTGTCTCTTCTATTCTTTCTCTCACTCTCTAAGCCTTGCTGTCTCTCCTTGTCGCTCTCTCTCTCTCTCCCTCTAAGCCTTGCTGTCTCTCCTTGTCTATCTCTCTATAAGCCTTACAGTCTCTCCTTGTCTATCTCTCTATAAGCCTTGCTGTCTCCACTTGTCTCTCACACTGTCTCTCTCTCTCTCCCATTCTTGCTGTTTGCCCTTGTCTCTCTCTCTCTAATCCGTGCTGTTTCTCCTTGTCTCTCTCTCAATTTCTCTATCTCTCTAAGCCTTGCTGTCTCTCCTTGTCTCTCTCTCTCTACTCTTGCTGTCTCTCCTTGTGTCTCTCTCACTCTCTCACTAAGCTTTGCTGTCTCTCCTTGTCTCTATCACTTTCTCTCTCTCTAAGCCCTGCTGTCTCTACTTCTCTCTCTCTCTAAGCCTTGCTGTCTCTCCTTGTCTCTCTCTCTCTCCCTCCCTAAGCCTTGATGTCTCTCCTTGTCTCTCTCTCTCTCTTCCTCTCTCTCACTAAGCCTAGCTGTCTCTTCTTGTCTCTAAATCTCTCTCACTCTCTAAGACTTGCTGCCTCTCCTTGTCTCTCTCTCTTTCTCTAAGGCTTGCTGCCTCTCCTTGTCTCTCACTCTCTCTAAGCCTTGCTGTCTCTCCTTGTCTCTCTCTCTCTAAGCCTTGCTGTCTCTCCTTGTCTCTCTCTCTCTCTAAGCCTTGCTGTCTCTCCTCGTCTCTCTCACTCTCTCTAAGGCTTGCTGTCTCTCCTTATCTCTCTCTCTCTCAAAGCCTTGCTGTCTCTCCTTGTCTCTCTCTCTCTCTCTAAGCCTTGCTGTCTCTCCTTGTCTCTCTCTCTCTCTAAGCCTTGCTGTCTCTCCTTATCTCTCTCTCTCTCAAAGCCTTGCTGTCTCTCCTTGTCTCTCTCTCTCTCTAAGGCTTGCTGTCTCTCCTTGTCTCTCTCGCTTTCTCTCTCTCTAAGCCTTGCTGTCTCTCCTTGTCTGTAAATCTCTCTCACTCTCTAAGCCTTGCTAGATCTCCTTGTCTCTCTCTCTCTCTCTAAACCTTGCTGTCTCTCCTTGTCTCTCTCGCTTTCTATCTCTCTAAGCCTTGCTGTCTCTCTTCGTCTCTCTCTCTCTCCCTCCCTAAGCCTTGCTATCTCTCCTTGTCTCTCTCTCTCTCTAAGCCTTGCTGTCTCTCCTTGTCTCTCTCTCTCACTAAGCCTTGCTGTCTCTCCTTGTCTCTCTCTGTCTCTCTCTAAGCCTTGCTGTCCCTCCTTGTCTCTCTCTCTCTCTCTCTAAGCCTTTCTGTCTCTCCTTGTCTCTCTCTCTCTCTAAGCCTTGCTGTCTCTCCTTGTCTCTCTCTCTCTCTCTCTAAGCCTTGCTGTCTCTCCTTGACTCTCTCGCTTTCTCTCTCTCTAAGCCTTGCTGTCTCTCCTTGTCTCTCTCTCTCTCTCTCTAAGCCTTGCTGTCTCTCCTTGACTCTCTCGCTTTCTCTCTCTCTAAGCTTTGCTGTCTCTCCTTGACTCTCTCGCTTTCTCTCTCTCTAAGCCTTGCTGTCTCTCCTTGTCTCTCTCTGTCGCTCTCTAAGCCTTGCTGTCCCTCCTTGTCTCTCTCTCTCTCTAAGCCTTTTTGTCTCTCCTTGTCTCTCTCTGTCTCTCTCTAAGCCTTTCTGTCTCTCCTTGTCTCTCTCTGTCTCTCTCTAAGCCTTGCTGTCTCTTCTTGTCTCTCTCTCTCTAAGCCTTGCTGTCTCTCCTTGTCTCTCTCGCTTTCTATCTCTCTAAGCCTTGATATCTCTCCTTCTTTCTCTCTCTAAGCCTTGCTGTCTCTCCTCGTCTCTCTCTCTCTCCCTCCCTAAGCCTTGATGTCTCTCCTTCTCTCTCTCTCTCTTCCTCTCTCTCTCTAAACCTTGCTGTCTCTTCTTGTCTGTAAATCTCTCTCACTCTCTAAGCCTTGCTAGATCTCCTTGTTTCTCTCTCTCTCTCTAAGCCTTGCTGTCTCCACTTGTCTCTCACACTCTCTCTCTCTCTCTCATTCTTGCTGTTTGCCCTTGTCTCTCTCCCTCTAATCCGTGCTGTTTCTCCTTGTCTCTCTCTGAATTTCTCTCTCTCTAAGCCTTGTTGTCTCTCCTTGTGTCTCTCTCGTTCTCTCTAAGCCTTGCTGTCTCTCCTTGTGTCTCTCTCGTTCTCTCTAAGCCTTGCTGTCTCTCCTATTCTTTCACTCTCTCTCTAAGCCTTGCTGTCTCTCCTTGTCTCTCTCCCTCTACTCTTGCTGACTCTCCTTGTGTCTCTCTCACTCTCTCACTAAGCTTTGCTGTCTCTCCTTGTCTCTCTCCCTTTCACTCTCTCTAAGCCCTGCTGTCTCTACTTCTCTCTCTCTCTAAGCCTTGCTGTCTCTCCTTGTCTCTCTCTCTCTCTAAGGCTTGCTATCTCTCCTTGTCTCTCTCTCTCTCTCACTCTCTAAGCCTTGCTATCTCTCCTTGTCTTTCTCTCTCTCTCTCCCTCTAAGCCTTACAGTCTCTCCTTGTTTATCTCTCTCGAAGCCTTGCTGTATCTCCTTGTCTCTCTCTCTCTCTCTCTCTAAGCCTTACAGTCTCTCCTTGTTTATCTCTCTCTAAGCCTTGCTGTATCTCCTTGTTTTTCTCTCTCTCTCTCTAAGCCTTGCTGTATCTCCTTGTCTCTCTCTCTCTCTAAGCCTTGCTATCTCTCCTTGTCTCTCTGTCTCTCTCTCTCTCTCCTCTAAGCCTTGCTGTCACTTGACTCTCTCTATCACTCTCTCTCTAAACCTAGCTCTCTCTCTTTGTCACTCTCTCTCTCTCTAATCCTTGTTGTCTCTCCTTGTCTCTCTCTCTCTCTCTCTCTCAGCCTTGCTGTCTCTCCTGGTCTCTCTCCCTCTCTCTAAGCCTTGCTGTCTCTCCTTGACTCTCTCTCTCTCTAAGCCTATCAGTCTCTCCGTGTCTCTCTCCCTATCTCTCTAAGTCGTGCTATATCTCCTTGTCTCTGTCTCTCTCTAAACCTGGCTCTCTCTCATTTTCTCTCTCTCTCTCCCTAAGCCTTGCTGTCTCTCCTTGTCTCTCTCTCTCTAAGCTTTGCTGTTTCTCCTTCTCTCTTTCTCTAAGACTTGCTGTCTCTCCTTTCTCTCTCTCTCAAAGCCTTGCTGTCTCTCACTCTCTCTCTAAGCCTTCCTGTCTCTCCTTCTCTCTCTCTCTCTAAGCCTTGCTGTCTCTCCTTCTCTCTCTCTCTCTAAGCCTTGCTGTCTCTCCTTCTCTCTCTCTCTCTAAGCCTTGCTGTCTCTCCTTGTCTCTCACACTCTCTCTCTCTATAATTCTTGCTGTTTCTCCTTGTCTCTCTCTCAATCTCTCTCTCTCTAAGCCTTGCTGTCTCTCCTTGTCTCTCTCTCTCTAATCCTTGCTGTCTCTCCTTGTCTCTTTCTGTCTCTCTAAGCCTTGCTGTCTCTCCTTGTCTCTTTCTGTCTCTCTAAGCCTTGCTGTCTCTCCTTGTCTCTCTCTCTCTAATCCTTGCTGTCTCTCCTTGTCTCCCTCTCTCTCTCTCTCTAAGCCTTGCTGTCTCTCCTTGTCTCTCTCTCACTCTCTAAGCCTTGCTGTCTCTCCTTGTCTCTCTGTCTCTCTCTCTCTCTCCTCTAAGCCTTGCTGTCTCTCCTTGTCTCTCTCTCTCTCTCTTTCTCAGCCTTGCTGTATCTCCTTGTCACTCTCTCTCTCTCTAAGCCTTGTTGTCTCTCCTTGTCTCTCTCTCTCTCTCTAAGCCCTGCTGTATCTCCTTGTCTCTCTCTCTCTCTAAGCCCTGCTGTATCTCCTTGTCTCTCTCTCTCTCTAAGCCCTGCTGTCTCTCCTTGTCTCTCTCTCTCTCTCAGCCTTGCTGTCTCTCCTTGTCTCTCTCTCTCTCTCTAAGCCTTGCTGTCTCTCTCTCTCTCTCTCTCTCTCTCAGCCTTGTCTCTCCTTGTCTCTCTGTCTCTCTCTCTCTCTGCGACAATATACTTGGATATGTACCGTTGTTATGGGAGAGGCTGGTAGATTTCTGCCTCTCAGTCAGCCTCCGGATTCTGCCGGCCGGCTTCGGGGTGATATTTTGATGAGCGTGTGTGTGGCCTCGAAGAGGTTCTGGGCCTGAGATGCGCAGATCGGCTGCTCACTCAGGAGAGAAGCAGACAGCAGCTCCTGAACCCTGCGCCCCAGGTAATAGCACAGCTGCAACTCACAGAGCACCGTCTTCACCCAGCCTGTTACACAGGAACAGGAGGAAGCCACTCAGCCCGTCTCCTAGAGCGACTTACACAGGAACTGGAGGAGGCCATTCAGCCCCTCTCCTCGAGTCTATTACACAAGAACAGGAGGAGGCCATTCAGTCCCTCTCCCCCAGCCTGTCACACAGGAACAGGAGGAGGCCATTTAGCCCCTCTCCCCCAGCCTGTTACACAGGAACAGGAGGAGGCCACTCAGCCCGTCTCCTCGAGCGACTTACACAGGAACAGGAGGAGGCCATTCAGCCCCTCTCCCCCAGCCTGTCACACAGGAACAGGAGGAGGCCATTTAGCCCCTCTCCCCCAGCCTGTTACACAGGAACAGGAGGAGGCCATTCAGCCCCTCTCCCCCAGCCTGTTACACAGGAACAGGAGGAGGCCACTCAGCCCGTCTCCTCGAGCGACTTACACAGGAACAGGAGGAGGCCATTCAGCCCCTCTCCCCCAGCCTGTTACACAGGAACAGGAGGAGGCCACTCAGCCCCCTCCTCGAGCATGTTACAGAGGAACAGGAGGAGGCCATTCAGCTCGTCTCCTCGAGCGACTTACACAGGAACAGGAAGAGGCCATTCAGCCCCTCTTGAGCCCGTTACACAGGAACAGGAGGAGGCCAATCAGCCCCCCTCCTCGTGCCTGTTACACAGGAACAGGAGGAGGCCATTCAGCCCCTCTCGAGCTAGTTACACTGGAAAGGAGGAGGCCATTCAGCCCCTATATTCTAGCCTGTTACACAGGAACAGGAGGAGGACATTCAGTCCCTCTCCTCATGCATGTTACACAGGAACAGGATGAGGCCATTCAGCCCCTCCTGTGTCTGTTACACGGGAACAGGAGGAGGCCATTCAGCCCCTCTCCTCGAGCCTGTTACATAGGAACAGGAGCAGGCCATTCAGCCCCTCCCGTGCACGTTAAACAGGAACAGAAGGAGGCCATTCAGCCCCACTCCTCGTGCCTGTTACACAGGAACAGGAGGAGCCCATTCAGCCCCTCTCCTCGAGCCTGTTACACAGGAACATAAGGAGGCCATTCTGCCCCTCTCCTTGAGTCTGTTACATTGGAACAGGAGGAGGCCACTCAGCCCCTCTCCTCGAGCCTGTTACACAGGAACAGGAGGAGGCCATTCAGCCCCTCTCCAAAAGCCTGTTACACAGGAACAGGAGGAGGCCATTCAGCCCCTCTCCTCGTGCCTGTTACACAGGAACAGGAGGAGGCCATTCAGCCCCTCTACTCGAGCCTATTACACAGGAACAGGAGGAAGCCATTCAGCCCCTCTCCTCGAGCCTGTTATTCAGGAACAGGAGGAGGCCATTCAGCCCCTTGAGCCTGTTACTCAGGAACATGATGAGGCCATTCAACCCCCTCCTCGATCCTCTTGCACAGGATCAGCAGGAGGCCATTCAGCCCCTCTCCTCGAGCCCCTTACTCAGGAACAGGAGGAGGCCATTCAGCCCCTCTACTCGAGCCTCTAACTCAGGAACAGGAGGAGGCCATTCAGCCCCTCTACTCGAGCCTGTTACACAGGAACAGGAGGAGGCCATTCAGCCCCTCTACTCAAGCCTGTTACATGGGAACAAGAGGAGGCCATTCCGCCCCTTGAGCCTGTTACACAGGAACAATAGGAGGCCATTCAGACCCTCTATTCCATCCTGTTACACAGGAACAGGACGAGGCCATTCAGCCCCGCTCCTCGAGCCTGTTATACAGGAACAGGACGAGGCCATTCAGCCCCTCTCCTCGAGCCTGTTAGGAACAGTAGGAGGCCATTCAGCCCCTCTAGTGCCTGTTACACAATAACAGGAGGAGGCCATTCAGCCCCTCTCCTCGGATCTATTACAAAGGAACAGGAGGAGGCTATTCAGCCCCTCTCCTCGAGTCATTTACACAGGGATAGGAGGAGGCCATTCAGCCCCTCTCCTCCAGCCTGTTACTCAGAAGCAGGATGAGGCCATTAGGCCCATCACGAGCCTGTAACTCAGGAAAAGGAGGAGGCCATTCAGCCCTTCTCAAGCCTGTTACACAGTATCAGGAGGAGGCCATTCAGCCCCTCTCGAGCTAGTTACACTGGAAAGGAGGAGGCCATTCAGCCCCTATATTCTAGCCTGTTACACAGGAACAGGAGGAGGACATTCAGCCCCTCTCCTCATGCATGTTACACAGGAACAGGATGAGGCCATTCAGCCCCTCCTGTGTCTGTTACACGGGAACAGGAGGAGGCCATTCAGCCCCTCTCCTCGAGCCTGTTACATAGGAACAGGAGCAGGCCATTCAGCCCCTCCCGTGCACGTTAAACAGGAACAGAAGGAGGCCATTCAGCCCCACTCCTCGTGCCTGTTACACAGGAACAGGAGGAGCCCATTCAGCCCCTCTCCTCGAGCCTGTTACACAGGAACATAAGGAGGCCATTCTGCCCCTCTCCTTGAGTCTGTTACATTGGAACAGGAGGAGGCCACTCAGCCCCTCTCCTCGAGCCTGTTACACAGGAACAGGAGGAGGCCATTCAGCCCCTCTCCACAAGCCTGTTACACAGGAACAGGAGGAGGCCATTCAGCCCCTCTCCTCGTGCCTGTTACACAGGAACAGGAGGAGGCCATTCAGCCCCTCTACTCGAGCCTATTACACAGGAACAGGAGGAAGCCATTCAGCCCCTCTCCTCGAGCCTGTTATTCAGGAACAGGAGGAGGCCATTCAGCCCCTTGAGCCTGTTACTCAGGAACATGATGAGGCCATTCAACCCCCTCCTCGATCCTCTTGCACAGGATCAGCAGGAGGCCATTCAGCCCCTCTCCTCGAGCCCCTTACTCAGGAACAGGAGGAGGCCATTCAGCCCCTCTACTCGAGCCTCTAACTCAGGAACAGGAGGAGGCCATTCAGCCCCTCTACTCGAGCCTGTTACACAGGAACAGGAGGAGGCCATTCAGCCCCTCTACTCAAGCCTGTTACATGGGAACAAGAGGAGGCCATTCCGCCCCTTGAGCCTGTTACACAGGAACAATAGGAGACCATTCAGACCCTCTATTCCATCCTGTTACACAGGAACAGGACGAGGCCATTCAGCCCCGCTCCTCGAGCCTGTTATACAGGAACAGGACGAGGCCATTCAGCCCCTCTCCTCGAGCCTGTTAGGAACAGTAGGAGGCCATTCAGCCCCTCTAGTGCCTGTTACACAATAACAGGAGGAGGCCATTCAGCCCCTCTCCTCGGATCTATTACAAAGGAACAGGAGGAGGCTATTCAGCCCCTCTCCTCGAGTCATTTACACAGGGATAGGAGGAGGCCATTCAGCCCCTCTCCTCCAGCCTGTTACTCAGAAGCAGGATGAGGCCATTAGGCCCATCACGAGCCTGTAACTCAGGAAAAGGAGGAGGCCATTCAGCCCTTCTCAAGCCTGTTACACAGTATCAGGAGGAGGCCATTCAGACCCCCCGAGCCTGTTACATAGGAACAGAAAGAGGCCATTCAGCCCCTTCTTGATCTGTTACACAGGAACAGGATGAGGCCATTCAGGCCGTCTCTCGAGCCCCCTACACAGGAACAGGAGGAGGCCATTCAGCCACTCTCGAGCCTGTTGCACAGGAACAGGAGGAGGCCATTCAGCACCTCTCCTTGAGACTGTTAGAGAGGAACAGAAGGAGGCCATTCAGCCCCTCTCCTCGACCCTGCTTCACAGGAATAAGAGGAGTCCATTCAGCCCGTTTCCACGAGCCCTTTACACAGGAACAAGATGAGGCCATTCAGCCCCTCACCTTGAGCCTGTTACACAGGAACAGGATGAGGCCATTCAGCCCCCTCCTCGATCCTCTTGCACAGGATCAGCAGGAGGCCATTCAGCCCCTCTCCTCGATCCCCTTACTCAGGAACAGGAGGAGGCCATTCAGCCCCTCTACTCGAGCCTGTTACACAGGAACAGGAGGAGGCCATTCAGCCCCTCTACTCAAGCCTGTTACACGGGAACAAGAGGAGGCCATTCCGCCCCTTGAGCCTGTTACACAGGAACAGTAGGAGGCCATTCAGACCCTCTATTCCATCCTGTTACACAGGAACAGGACGAGGCCATTCAGCCCCGCTCCTCGAGCCTGTTATACAGGAACAGGACGAGGCCATTCAGCCCCTCTCCTCGAGCCTGTTAGGAACAGTAGGAGGCCATTCAGCCCCTCTCGTGCCTGTTATACAATAACAGGAGGAGGCCATTCAGCCCCTCTCCTCGGGTCTATTACAAAGGAACAGGAGGAGGCTATTCAGCCCCTCTCCTCGAGTCATTTACACAGGGATAGGAGGAGGCCATTCAGCCCCTCTCCTCGAGCCTGTTACTCAGAAGCAGGATGAGGCCAATAGGCCCATCACGAGCCTGTAACTCAGGAAAAGGAGGAGGCCATTCAGCCCTTCTCAAGCCTGTTACACAGTATCAGGAGGAGGCCATTCAGACCCCCCGAGCCTGTTACATAGGAACAGAAAGAGGCCATTCAGCCCCTCACCTCCACAGTGTTACACAGGAAAAGGAGGAGGGCATTCAGCCCCTCTACTTGAGCCTATTACACAAGAACAGGAGGAGGCCATTCACCCCCTCCTCGATCTGTTACACAGAAGCAGGAGGAGGCCATTCAGCCCCTCGACCCGAGCCTATTACACAAGAACAGGAGGAGGCCATTCAGCCCCTCTCCTCGAGCCTGTTACAGAGGAACAGGAGGAGGCCATTAAGCACCTCTCCTCAAGCCTGTTACACAAGAACAGGTGGAGGCCATTCAGCCCCTATCGAGCCTGTTACACAGGAACAGGATGAGGCAATTCAGCCCCCTCCTTGAGCCTGTTACAGAGGAACAGAAGGAGGACATTCAGCCCCTCTCCTCGAGCCTGTTAGACATGAACAGGAGGAGACCATTCAGCACCTCTCCTCGAGCCTGTTACACAGGAACAGGAGGAGACCATTTAGCCCCTCTATTTTATCCTGTTACACAGGAACAGGAGGAGGCCATTCAGCCCCTCCCGAGCCTGTTACATAGGAACAGAAAGAGGCCATTCAGCCCCTCTCCTCGACACTGTTATACAGGAAAAGGAGGAGGCCATTCAGCCCCTCTATTGAAGACTGTTACACAGGAACAGGAGGAGGCCATTCAGCCCCTCTACTCGAGCCTATTGCACAAGAACAGGAGGAGGCCATTCACCGCCTCCTCGATCTGTTACACATAAACAGGAGGAGGCCATTCAGCCCTTCTACTCGAGCCTGTTACACAGGAACAGTAGGAGGCCATTCAGCCCCTCTCCTCAAGCCCCTTACACAGAAACAGGAGGAGGCCATTCAGCCCCTCTCCTTGAATCTATTACACAGCAACAGTAGGAGGCCATTCAGCCCCTCTCCTCGTGCATGTTACACAGGAACAGGAGGAGGCCACTCAGCCCCTCTCCTCCAGCCTGTTACACAGGAACAGGAGGAGGCAATTAAGCATCTCTCCTCGAGCCTGTTACACAGGAACAGGTGGAGGACATTCAGTCTGTCTTCTCTAGCCTCTTACACAGGAAAAGGAGAAGGCCATTCAGCCCCCTCCATGAGCCTGTTACAGAGGAACAGAAGGAGGATGTTCAGCCCCTCTATATTATCCTGTTACACAGGAATAGGAGGAGGCTATTCTGCCCCTCTACTCGAGCCTGTTACACAGGAACAGGAGGAGGCCATTCAGCCCCTCTATTTTATCCTGTTACACAGGAACAGGAGGAGGCCATTCAGCACCTCTCCTCGAGCCTGTCACAGAGGAACAGGAGGAGGCCATTCAGCCCCTCTACTCGAGCCAGTCACAGAGGAACAGGAGCAGGCCATTCAGCCCTCGAGCCTGTTAAACAGGAACAGCAGGAGGCCATTCAGCCCCTCTCAAGCCTGTTACACAGGATCAGCTAGAGCCATTCAGAACCTCCCGGGCCTGTTACATAGGAACAGAAAGTGGCCATTCAGCCCCTCTCCTCGAGCCTGTTAGACAGGAAGAGGAAGAGGCCATTCCGCCCCTCCCCTCGAGCCTATTACACAGGAAAAGGAGGAGGCCATTCTGCCCCTCTCCTCGAGCCTATTACACAGGAACAGGAGGAGGCCATTCAGCACCTCTCCGCGAGCATGTTACGCAGGAACAGGTTGAGGCCATTCAGCTCCTCTCTTGCCTGTTACACAGGAACATGAGGAGGCCATTCAGCCCCTCTCCTCGAGCCTGTTACACAGGAACATGAGGAGGCCATTCAGCCCCTCTCCTCGACACTGTTATACAGGAAAAGGAGGAGGCCATTCAGCCCCTCTATTGAAGACTGTTACACAGGAACAGGAGGAGGCCATTCAGCCCCTCTACTCGAGCCTATTGCACAAGAACAGGAGGAGGCCATTCACCGCCTCCTCGATCTGTTACACATAAACAGGAGGAGGCCATTCAGCCCTTCTACTCGAGCCTGTTACACAGGAACAGTAGGAGGCCATTCAGCCCCTCTCCTCAAGCCCCTTACACAGAAACAGGAGGAGGCCATTCAGCCCCTCTCCTTGAATCTATTACACAGCAACAGTAGGAGGCCATTCAGCCCCTCTCCTCGTGCATGTTACACAGGAACAGGAGGAGGCCACTCAGCCCCTCTCCTCCAGCCTGTTACACAGGAACAGGAGGAGGCAATTAAGCATCTCTCCTCGAGCCTGTTACACAGGAACAGGTGGAGGACATTCAGTCTGTCTTCTCTAGCCTCTTACACAGGAAAAGGAGAAGGCCATTCAGCCCCCTCCATGAGCCTGTTACAGAGGAACAGAAGGAGGATGTTCAGCCCCTCTATATTATCCTGTTACACAGGAATAGGAGGAGGCTATTCTGCCCCTCTACTCGAGCCTGTTACACAGGAACAGGAGGAGGCCATTCAGCCCCTCTATTTTATCCTGTTACACAGGAACAGGAGGAGGCCATTCAGCACCTCTCCTCGAGCCTGTCACAGAGGAACAGGAGGAGGCCATTCAGCCCCTCTACTCGAGCCAGTCACAGAGGAACAGGAGCAGGCCATTCAGCCCTCGAGCCTGTTAAACAGGAACAGCAGGAGGCCATTCAGCCCCTCTCAAGCCTGTTACACAGGATCAGCTAGAGCCATTCAGAACCTCCCGGGCCTGTTACATAGGAACAGAAAGTGGCCATTCAGCCCCTCTCCTCGAGCCTGTTAGACAGGAAGAGGAAGAGGCCATTCCGCCCCTCCCCTCGAGCCTATTACACAGGAAAAGGAGGAGGCCATTCTGCCCCTCTCCTCGAGCCTATTACACAGGAACAGGAGGAGGCCATTCAGCACCTCTCCTCGAGCATGTTACGCAGGAACAGGTTGAGGCCATTCAGCTCCTCTCTTGCCTGTTACACAGGAACATGAGGAGGCCAATCAGCCCCTCTCCTCGAGCCTGTTACACAGGAACATGAGGAGGCCATTCAGCCCCTCTCCTCGTGCCTGTTACACTGGAACAGGAGAAGGCCATTCAGCCCCACTCCTCGAGCCTAATACACAGGAACAGGAGGAGGCCATTTAGCCCTCCTATTCTAGCCTCTAACACAGGAACAGGAGGGGGCAATTCAGCCCCTCTCCTCGTGCCTGTTAAACAGGAACAGGAGGAGGCCATTTAGCCCGTCTCCTCGAGCCTGTTACACAGGATCAGGAGGAGGCCATTCAGCCCCTCTACTCAAGCCCCTTACACAGGATCAGGAGGAGGCCATTCAGCCCCTCTCCTCAAGATTCTTACACAGAAACAGGAGGAGGCCATTCAGCCCGTCTCCTCGAGACCCTGACACAGGATCAGGAGGATGCCATTCAGCCCTTCTACTCGAGCCTGTTACACAGGAACAGGAGGAGGCCATTCAGCCCTTCTACTCGAGCCTGTTACACAGGAACAGTAGGAGGCCATTCAGCCCTCTCCTCAAGCCCCTTACACAGAAACAGGAGGAGGCCATTCAGCCCCTCTCCTTGAATCTATTACACAGCAACAGTAGGAGGCCATTCAGCCCCTCTCCTCGTGCATGTTACACAGGAACAGGAGGAGGCCACTCAGCCCCTCTCCTCGAGCCTGTTACACAGGAACAGGAGGAGGCCATTCAGCCCCTCTCGTGCCTGTTATACAGGAACAGGAGGAGGCCATTCAGCCCCCCTCCTCGTGCCTGTTACACAGGAGCAGGAGGAGGCCATTCAGCCCCTCTCCTCAAGCCTGTTACACTGGAAAAGGAGGAGGCCATTCAGCCCCTCTCCTCGTGCATGTTACACAAAAACAGGAGGAGGCCATTCAGCCCCTCTCCTCGTGCCTGTAACACAAAAACAGGAGGAGGCCATTCAGCCCCTCTCGGGCCTGTTACACAGGAACAGCAGGAGGTCATTCAGCCCCTCTATTCAAGCCTGTTACATAGGAACAGGAGGAGGCCATTCAGCCCCTTGAGCCTGTTACACAGGAACAGGATGAGGCCATTCAGCCCCCTCCTCGATCCTCTTGCACAGGATCAGCAGGAGGCCATTCAGCCCCTCTCCTCGAGCCCCTTACTCAGGAACAGGAGGAGGCCATTCAGCCCCGCTCCTCGAGCCCCTTACTCAGGAACAGGAGGAGGCCATTCAGCCCCTCTACTCGAGCCTGTTACACAGGAACAGGAGGAGGCCATTCAGCCCCTCTCCTCGAGCCCCTTACTCAGGAACAGGAGGAGGCCATTCAGCCCCTCTACTCGAGCCTGTTACACAGGAACAGGAGGAGGCCATTCAGCCCCGCTCCTCGAGCCTGTTAGACAGGAACAGGAGGAGGCCGTTCAGCCCCTCTACTCGAGCCTGTTACACAGGAACAGGACGAGGCCATACAGCCCCTCTATTCTAGCCTGTTACACAGGAACTGGAGGAGGCCATTCAGCCCCTCTCCTCGAGCCTTTTACAGAGGAACAGGAGGAGGCCATTCAGCCCCTCTCCTCGAGCCTGTCACAGAGGAAAAGGAGGAGGCCATTCAGCCCTCTCCTCGAGCCTGTTACACAGGAACAGTATGAGGCCATTCAGCCCTCTCCTCGAGCCTGTTACACAGGAACAGGAGGAGGCCATTCAGCCCGTCTACTCAAGCCTGTCACAGAGGAACAGGAGGAGGCCATTCAGCCCCATCCTCATGCCTGTTACACAGGAACGAGAGGAGGCCATTCAGCCCCTCTCCTCGAGACTGTTACACAAGAACAGGAGGAGTCGATTCAGGCCTCACCTCGAGCATGTTCCACAGGAACAGGAGGAGGCCATTCAGCCCCACTCCTCGAGTCTATTACACAGGAACAGGAGGAGGCCATTCAGCCCCTCTCGAGCCCGTTACACAGGAACAGGAGGCGGCCATTCAGCCCCCCTCCTCGAGCCTGTTACACAGGAACAGGAGGAGGCCATTCAGCCCCTCTCCTCGAGCCCCTTACTCAGGAACAGGAGGAGGCCATTCAGCCCCTCTACTCGAGCCTGTTACACGGGAACAAGAGGAGGCCATTCAGCCCCTTGAGCCTGTTACACAGGAACAGGACGAGGCCATACAGCCCCTCTATTCTAGCCTGTTACACAGGAACTGGAGGAGGCCATTCAGCCCCTCTCCTCGAGCCTGTCATAGAGGAACAGGAGGAGGCCATTCAGCCCCTCTCCTCGAGCCTGTCACAGAGGAAAAGGAGGAGGCGATTCAGCCCCTCTCCTCGAGCCTGTTACACAGGAACAGTATGAGGCCATTCAGCCCTCTCCTCGAGCCTGTTACACAGGAACAGTATGAGGCCATTCAGCCCTCTCCTCGAGCCTGTTACACAGGAACAGTATGAGGCCATTCAGCCCTCTCCTCGAGCCTGTTACACAGGAACAGGAGGAGGCCATTCAGCCCGTCTGCTCAAGCCTGTCACAGAGGAACAGGAGGAGGCCATTCAGACCCTCTACTTGAGCCCCTTACACAGAAACAGGAGGAGGATATTCAGCCCCTCTCAAGCCTGTTACACAGGATCAGGAGGAGGCCATTCAGCCCCTCTCCTCGACACTGTTACACAAGAAAACGAGGAGGCCATTCAGCCCCCTCCTCGAGCTTGTAAATCAGGAACAGAAAGAGGCCATTCTGCCCCTTTAGTCGAGACTGTTACACACGAACAGGAGGAGGCCATTCAGCCCCTTCTCGATCTGTTACACAGGAACAGGAGGAGGCCATTCAGGCCGTCTCCTCGAGCCCCCTACACAGGAACCGGAGGAGGCCATTCAGCCCCTCTCCTCGACCCTGCTTCACAGGAATAAGAGGAGTCCATTCAGCCCGTTTCCTCGAGCCCTTTACACAGGAACAAGATGAGGCCAGTCAGCCCCTCACCTTGAGCCTGTTACACAGGAACAGGAGGAGGCCATTAAGCCCCTCTCCTCGAGCCTGTTAGACAGGAACAGGAGGAGGCCATTCAGCCCCTGTCCTCGAGCCTGTTACACAGGAACAGGAGGAGGCCATTCAGCCCATCACCTTGAGCCTGTTACACAGGAACAGGAGGAGGCCATTCAGCCCATCACCTTGAGCCTGTTACACAGGAACAGGAGGAGGCCATTCATCCCCTGTCCTCATGCCTGTTACACAGGAACGAGAGGAGGCCATTCAGCCCCTCTCCTCGAGACTGTTACACAAGAACAGGAGGAGTCGATTCAGGCCTCACCTCGAGCATGTTCCACAGGAACAGGAGGAGGCCAGTCAGCCCCTCCTGTGCCTGTTACACAGGAACAGGAGGAGGCCATTCAGCCCCTCTTGTGCCTGTTAAACAGGAACAGGAGGAGGCCATTCAGCCCCTCACCTCGAGTCTATTACACAGGAACAGCAGGAGGCCATTCAGCCCCTCACCACGCGTCTATTACACAGGAACAGGAGGAGGCCATTCAGCCCCTCCCGTACCTGTTACACAGGAACAGGAGGAGGCCATTCAGCCTCACTTCGAGTCTGTTACACAGAAACAGTAGGAAGCCATTCAGCCCCTCTCCTCGAGCCTATTACACAGGAACAGGGGGAGGCCATTCAGCCCGTCTCCTCGAGCCCCTTATACAGGAAAAGAAGGAGGCCATTCAGCCCCTCTCGAGCCCGTTACACTGGAACAGGAGGAGGCCATTCAGCCCCTCTCCTCGATCCTCTTACACAGGAACAGGAGGAGGCCATTCAGCCCCTCTCCTCGAGTATGTTACACTGGAACAGGAGGAGTCCATTCAGCCCTCCTCCTCAATCCTCTTACACAGGAACAGGAGGAGGCCAATCAGCCCCTCTATTCTAGCCTGTTACACAGGAACAGGAGGAGGCCATTCAGCCCCTCTCCTCGAACCTGTTGCACAGGAACAGGAGGAGGCCATTCTGCCCCTCTACTAGAGCCAGTCACAGAGGAACAGGAGGAGGCCATTCAGCCCCTCTATTTTATCCTGTTACACAGGAATAGGAGGAGGCCATTCTGCCCCTCTACTCGTGCCTGTTACACAGGAACAGGAGAAGGCCTTTCAGTCCGTCTTCTCTAGCCTCTTACACAGGAAAAGGAGAAGGCCATTCAGCCCATCTCCTCGAGCATGTTACACAGTAACAGGAGGAGGCCATTCAGCCCCTCTCCTCGAGCATGTTACACAGTAACAGGAGGAGGCCATTCAGCCCCTCTCCTCAAGCCTGTTACACTGCAACAGGAAAGGGCCATTCAGCCCCTCCACTCGAACCTGTTAGACATGAAAAGGAGGAGACCATTCAGACCCTCTCCTCGAGCCTGTTACAAAGGAACAGGAGGAGGCCATTCAGCCCCTCTCCTCGAGCCTGTTAAACAGTAACAGCAGGAGGTCATTCAGCCCCTCTATTCAAGCCTGTTACATAGGAACAGGAGGAGGCCATTCAGCCCCTTGAGCCTGTTACACAGGAACTGGATGAGGCCATTCAGCCCCCTCCTCGATCCTCTTGCACAGGATCAGCAGGAGGCCATTCAGCCCCTCTCCTCGAGCCCCTTACTCAGGAACAGGAGGAGGCCATTCAGTCCCGCTCCTCGAGCCTGTTAGACAGGAACAGGAGGAGGCCATTCAGCCCCTCTACTCGAGCCTGTTACACGGGAACAAGAGGAGGCCATTCCGCCCCTTGAGCCTGTTACACAGGAACAGGACGAGGCCATTCAGCCCCTCTCCTCGAGCCTGTCATAGAGGAACAGGAGGAGGCCATTCAGCCCCTCTCCTCGAGCCTGTCATTGAGGAACATGACGAGCCCATTCAGCCCCTCTCCTCAAGCCTGTTACACTGGAAAAGGAAGAGGCCATTCAGCCCCTCTTGTCGAGCCTGTTACACAGGAACAGGAGGAGGCCATTCAACCCCTCTCGAGCCCGTTACACAGGAACAGGAGGAGGCCATTCAGCCCCCCTCCTCGTGCCTGTTAAACAGTAACAGCAGGAGGTCATTCAGCCCCTCTATTCAAGCCTGTTACATAGGAACAGGAGGAGGCCATTCAGCCCCTTGAGCCTGTTACACAGGAACAGGATGAGGCCATTCAACCCCTCTCCTCGATCCGCTTGCACAGGATCAGCAGGAGGCCATTCAGCCCCTCTCCTCGAGCCCCTTACTCAGGAACAGGAGAAGGCCATTCAGCCCCGCTCCTCGAGCCTGTTACACAGGAACAGGAGGAGGCCATTCCGCCCCTTGAGCCTGTTACACAGGAACAGGACGAGGCCATAAAGCCCCCCTATTCTAGCCTGTTACACAGGAACTGGAGGAGGCCATTCAACCCCTCTCCTCGAGCCTGTTAAACAATAACAGCAGGAGGTCATTCAGCCCCTCTCCTCGAGCCTCTTACTCAGGAACAGGAGAAGGCCATTCAGCCCCGCTCCTCGAGCCTGTTAGACAGGAACAGGAGGAGGCCATTCAGCCCCTCTACTCGAGCCTGTTACACAGGAACAGGAGGAGGCCATTATGCCACTCTCCTTGAGCCTGTTACACAGGAACAGGAGGAGGCCATTCAGCCCCTCTATTCTAGCCTGCTACACAGGAACAGGAGGAGGCCATTCAGCCCCTTGAGCCTGTTACTCAGGAACATGATCAGGCCATTCAGCCCCCTCCTCGAACCTCTTGCACAGGATCAGCAGGAGGCCATTCAGCCCCTCTCCTCGAGCCCCTTACTCAGGAACAGGAGGAGGCCATTCAGCCCCTCTACTCGAGCCTGTTACACAGGAACAGGAGGAGGCCATTCAGCCCCTCTACTCAAGCCTGTTACACGGGAACAAGAGGAGGCCATTCCGCCCCTTGAGCCTGTTACACAGGAACAGGACGAGGCCATTCAACCCCTCTCCTCGAGGCTGGTACACAGGAACAGGATGAGGCCATTCGGCCCGTCACCTCGAGCCACTTACACAGGAACAGGAGGAGGCCATTCAGCCCCACTCTTTGATTTTCTTACACAGTAAAAGGAGGAGGCGATTCAGCCCCTTGAGCCTGTTACACAGGAACAGGATGAGGCCATTCAGCCCCCTCCTCGTGCATGTCACACAAAACAGGATGAGGCCATTCAGCCCCTTTCGGGCCTGTTACACAGGAACAGGAGGAGGATATTCAGCCCCTCTTGTGCCAGTTACACAGGAAAAGGAGGAGGCCATTCATCCCCTCTACTCGAGCCTGTTACACAGGAACATGAGGAGCCCATTCAGCCCCTTTCCTCGAGCCTGTTACACAGTAACAGAAGGAGGCCATTCAGCCCCTCTCCTCGTGCATGTTACACAGAAACATGAGGTGGCCATTCAGCCCCTCTCCTCAAGCCCTTACACAGGAAGAGGTGGAGGCCATTCAGCCCCTCTCCTCAAGCCCCTTACACAGAAACAGGAGGAGGCCATTCAGACCCCCTCCTCGAGCGTGTTACACAGGAACAGGAGGCGGCCATTCAGCCACTCTCATCGAACCTGTTACACAGGAACAGGAGGAGGCCATTCAGCCCCTCTCCTCGAGCCTGTTACACAGGAACAGGAGGAGGCCATTCAGCCCCTGAGCCTGTTACACAGGAACAGGAGGAGGCCATTCAGCCCCTCTCCTCGAGCCTGTTACACAGGAAAAGGAGGAGGCCATTCAGACACTCTCATCGAGCCCTTTACTCAGGAAGAAGAGGAGGCCATTCAGCCCTTCCCCTCGAGCCCCTTACTCAGGAACAGGAGGCGGCCATTCAGCCCCTCCCCTCGAGCCCCTTACTCAGGAACAGGAGGAGGCCATTCAGCCCCTCTCCTCGAGCCTGTTAAACAGTAACAGCAGGAGGTCATTCAGCCCCTCTATTCAAGCCTGTTACATAGGAACAGGAGGAGGCCATTCAGCCCCTTGAGCCTGTTACACAGGAACAGGATGAGGCCATTCAGCCTCCTCCTCGATCCTCTAGCACAGGATCAGCAGGAGGCCATTCAGCCCCTCTCCTCGAGCCCCTTACTCAGGAACAGGAGAAGGACATTCAGCCCCGCTCCTCGAGCCTGTTAGACAGGAACAGGAGGAGGCCATTCAGCCCCTCTACTCGAGCCTGTTACACAGGAACAAGAGGAGGCCATTCCGCCCCTTGAGCCTGTTACACAGGAACAGGACGAGGCCATTCAGCCCCCCTCCTCGATTCTGTTACACAGGAACAGGAGGAGGCCATACAGCCCCTCTATTCTAGCCTGTTACACAGGAACTGGAGGAGGCCATTCAACCCCTCTCCTCGAGGCTGGTACACAGGAACAGGAGGAGGCCATTCAGCCCCTCTACTCAAGCCTGTTACACAGGAACAGGAGGGGGCCATTCAGCCCCTCTACTCGAGCCTGTTACACAGGAACAGGATGAGGCCTTTCAGCCCCTCTCCTCGTGCATGTTACACAGGAACAGGAGGAGGCCATTCAGCCCCTCTCCACGAGCCTGTTACACAGGAACATGAGGAGGCCATTCAGCCCCTCTCCTCAAGCCCTTACACAGGAAGAGGTGGAGGCCATTCAGCCCCTCTCCTCAAGCCCCTTACACAGAAACAGGTGGAGGCCATTCAGCCCCCTCCTCGATTCTGTTACACAGGAACAGGAGGAGGCCATACAGCCCCTCTATTCTAGCCTGTTACACAGGAACTGGAGGAGCCCATTCAGCCCCTCTACTCGAGCCTGTTACACAGGAACAGGAGGAGGCCATTCAGCCCCTCTACTCGAGCCTGTTACACAGGAACAGGAGGAGGCTATTCATCCCCTCTACTGGAGCCTGTTACACAGGAACAGGATGACGCCATTCAGCCCCTTGAGCCTGTTACACAGGAACAGGAGGAGGCCATTCAGCCCCTCTCGAGCCTGTTACACTGGAACAGCAGGAGGCCTTTCAGCCCCTCTCCTCGTGCATGTTACACAGGAACATGAGGAGGCCATTGAGCCCCTCTATTCTAGCCTGTTACACAGGAACAGGAGGAGGCCATTCAGCCTCTGTCCTAGAGCCTGTTACACTGGAACAGGATGATGCCATTCGGCCCGTCACCTCGAGCCACTTACACAGGAACAGGAGGAGGCCATTCAGCCCCTCTCGAGCCTGTTACACAGGAACAGGAGGAGGCCATTCATCCCCTCTCCTCGAGCATGTTACACAAAACAGGATGAGGCCATTCAGCCCCTTTCGGGCCTGTTACACAGGAGCAGGAGGAGGATATTCAGCCCCTCTAGTGCCAGTTACACAGGAAAAGGAGGAGGCCATTCATCCCCTCTACTCGAGCCTGTTACACTGGAACAGGAGGAGGCCATTCAGCCCCTCTAATCTAGCCTGCTACACAGGAACAGGAGGAGGCCATTCAGCCCCACTCGAGCCCGTTACACAGGAACAGGAGGAGGCTATTCAGCCCCTCTCGAGCCGTTACACTGGAGCAGCAGGAGGCCTTTCAGCCCGTCTCCTCGTGCATGTTACACAGGAACATGAGGAGGCCATTCAGCCCCTCCCCTCGTGCATTTTACACTGGAACAGGAGGAGGTCATTCAGCCCCTCTCCTCGAGCCTGTTACACAGGAACAAGAGGAGGCCATTTAGCTCCTCATCTTGTGCATGTTACACAGGAACAGGAGGAGGCCATTCAGCCCCTCATCTTGTGCATGTTACACAGGAACAGGAGGAGGCCATTTAGCCCGTCTCCTCGAGCCTGTTACACAGGATCAGAAGGAGGCCATTCAGCCCCTCTCCTCATGCCTTTTAAATAGGAACAGGAGGAGGCCATTCGGCCCCTCTTTTCTACCTGTTACACACGAACAGGAGGAGGCCATTCAGCCCCTCTCCTTGAGCCTGTTACACAGGAACAGGAGGAGGCCATTCAGCCCCTCTCCTCGAGCCTCTGACACAGGAACAGGAGGAGGTCATTCAGCCCCTCTCCTCGTGCCTGTTACACTGGAACAGGAGTAGGCCAGTCAGCCCCTCTATTCGAGCCTGTTACACAGGAACAGGAGGAGGCCATTCAGCCCCTCTCCTCGTGCATGTCACATAGTAACATGAGGAGCCCATTCAGCCCCTCTCCTCGAGCCTGTTACTAAGGAACAGGAGGAGGCCATTCAGTCCCTCTACACGAGCTTTTTGCAGGGGAACGGAAGGAGGCCATTCAGCCCCTCTACTCTAACCTGTTACACATGAACAGGAGGAGGCCATTCGGCCCCTCTATTCTAGCCTGTTACACAGGAACAGGAGGAAGCCATTCAGCCCCTCTCCTCGAGCCTGTTACACAGGAACATGAGGAGTCTATTCTACCTGTCTCCTCAATCCCCTTATACAGGAACAGGAGGAGGCCATTCAGCCCCTCTCCTCAATCCCCTTATACAGGAACAGGAGGAGGCCATTCAGCCCCTCTCCTCGAGCCACTTACTCAGGAACCCCTCTCCTCGAGCCTGTTACACAGGAAGATGAGGAGGCCATTCAGCCCTTCTCCTCGTGCTTGTTACACTGGAACAGGAGGAGGCCATTCAGCCCCTCTCGAGCCCATTACACAGGAACAGGAGGAGGCCATTCAGCCCCTCTCGAGCCCATTACACAGAAACAAGAGGAGGCCATTAAGCCCCCTCCTCGAGCCTGTTACACAGGAACAGGAGGCGGCCATTCAGCCCCTCTACTCGAGACTGTTACACGTGAACAAGAGGAGTCCATTCAGACCCTCTACTCGAGCCTGTTAATCAGGAACAGAAAGAGGCCATTCAGCCCCTTTAATCGAGACTGTTACACACGAACAGGAGGAGGCCATTCAGCCGCTCTCCTCGAGCCTGTTACACAGGAACAGGAGGAGGCCATTCAGCCCCTCTACTTGAGCCTGTTATACAGGAACAGGACGAGGCAATTCAGCCCCTCTCCTAAAGCCTTTTACACAGGAACAGGAGGAGGCCATTCAGCCCGTCTACTCAAGCCTGTTACACATGAACAGGAGGAGGCCATTCAGCCCCTCTATTCTGGCCTGTTACACAGCAACAGGAGGAGGCCATTAAGCCCCTCTCCTCGAGCCTGTTACAAAGGAACAGGAGGAGGCCATTCAACCCCAATTCTCGAGCCTGTTACACAGGAACAGGAGGAGGCCATTCAGCCCGTCTCCTCGAGCCTGTTACACAGGAACAGGAGGAGGCCATTCAGCCCGTCTCCTCGAGCCTGTTACACAGGAACAGGAGGAGGCCATTCAGCCCCACTCCTCGATCCTCTTACACAGGAACAGCAGGAAGCATTTCAGCCCCTCTCCGCGTGCCTGTTACACAGGAACAGGATGAGGCCATTCAGCCCCTCTCCTCGAGCCTGTTACACAGGAACAGGAGGAGGCCACTCAGCCCCTCTCCTCGAGCCTGTTATGCAGGAACAGGAGGAGGTTATTCAGCCCCTCTACTCGAGCTTTTTGCACTGGTACGGAAGGCGGCCGTTCAGCCCCTCTATTCTAGCCTTTTATACAGGAATAGGAGGAGGCCATTCAGCCCCTCTACTCGAGCCTGTTACACAGGAACAGGAGGAGGCCATTCAGCCCCTCTATTCTAGCCTGTTACACAGGAACAGGAGGAGGCCATTGAGACCCTTGAGCCTGTTACACAGGAACAGGATGAGGCCATTCAGGCCCCTCCTCGATCCTCTTGCACAGGATCAGCAGGATGCCATTCAGCCCCTCTATTCTAGCCTGTTACAAAGGAACAGGAGGAGGCCATTCACCCCCTCTCCTCGAGCCACTTACTCAGGAACAGGAGGAGGCCATTCTTCCCCTCTACACAAGCCTGTTACACAGGAACAGGAGGAGGCAATTCAGCCCCTCTAGTCTAGCCTGTTACACCGGAACAGTGGAAGGCCATTCAGCCCCCCTCCTCGATTCTGTTACACAGGAACAGGAGGGGGCCATGCAGCCCCTCTATTCTAGCCTGTTACACAGGAACAGGATGAGGTCATTCAGCCCCTCTATTCTAGCCTGTTACACAGGAACAGGAGGAGGCCATTCAGCCCCTCTCCTCGAGCCTGTTACACAGGAACAGGAGGAGGCCATTCAGCCCCTCACCTCGAGCCTGTTACACAAAAGCAGGTGGAGGCCATTCAGCCCCTCTCCTTGAGCTTGTTACACGGGAACAGGAGGAGGCCATTCAGTCCCTCTACTCGAGCTTTGTGCACAGGAACAGGAGGAGGCCATTCAGCACCTCTACTCGAGCCTGTTACACATGAACAGGAGAAGGCCATTCAGCCCCTCTCCTCGAGCCTGTTAAACAGGAACAGGAGGAGGCCATTCAGCCCCTTGAGCCTGTTACACAGGAACAGGAGGAGGCCATTCAGCCCCTCTCCTCGAGCCTGTTACACAGGAACAGGAGGAGGCCATTCAGCCCCTCTCCTCGAGCCTGTTACACAGGAACAGGAGGAGGCCATTCAGCCCCTTGAGCATGTTACACAGGAACAGGAGGAGGTCATTCAGCCCCTCTCCTCGAGCCTGTTAGACAGGAACAGGAGGAGGCCATTCAGCCCCTCACCTCGAGCCTGTTGCACGGGAACAAGAGGAGGCCATTCCGCCCCTTAAGCCTGTACACAGGAACAGTAGGAGGCCATTCAGACCCTCTATTCCATCCTGTTACACAGGAGCAGGACGAGGCCATTCAGCCCCCCTCCTCGATTCTGTTACACAGGAACAGGAGGGTCCATAAAGCCCCTCTAGTCTAGCCTGTTACACAGGAACAGGAGGAGGCCATTCAGCCCGTCTCCTTGAGGCTGGTACACAGGAACAGGAGGAGGCCATTCAGCCCCTCTCCTCAAGCATGTTACACAGGAACAGGAGGAGGATATTCAGCCCTTCTAGTGCCAGTTACACATGAACAGGAGGAGGCCATTCATCCCCACTACTCGAGCCTGTTACACATGAACAGGAGGAGGCCATTCAGCCCCTCTCCTCGAGCCTGTTACACAGGAACAGGAGGAGGCCATTCAGCCCCTCTCCTCGAGCCTGTTAAACAGGAACAGGAGGAGGCCATTCAGCCCCTCTATTTTAGCCTGTTACACAGCAACAGGAGGAGGCCATTCAGCCAATCTCCTCGAGCCCCTTACTCAGGAACAGGAGGAGGCCATTCAGCCCCTCTCCTCATGCCTGTTACACTGGAACAGGAGGAGGCCTTTCAGCCCCTCTCCTTGAGCCTGTTACACAGGAACAGGAGGAGGCCACTCAGCCCCTCTCCTCGAGCATGTTACACAAGAACAGGATGAGGCCATTCAGCCCCTCTTGGGCCTGTTACACAGGAACAGGAGGAGGCCATTCAGCATGTCTACTCGAGGCTGGTGCACAGGAACAATAGGAGGTCATTCAGCCCCTCACCTCGAGCATGTTACACAAGAACAGGATGAGGCCATTCAGCCCCTCTTGGGCCTGTTACACAGGAACAGGAGGAGGCCACTCAGCCCCTCTCCTCGAGCATGTTACACAAGAACAGGATGAGGCCATTCAGCCCCTCTTGGGCCTGTTACACAGGAACAGGATGAGGTCATTCAGCCCCTCTATTCTAGCCTGTTACACAGGAACAGTAGGAGGCCATTCAGCCCTTGAGCCTGTTACACAGCAACAGGAGGAGGCCATTCAGCCCCTCTCCTCGAGCCCCTTACTCAGGAACAGGAGGAGGCCATTCAGCCCCTCTCTTCGAGCCTGTTACACAGGAACAGGAGGAGGCCGTTCAGCCCCTCTACTCGAGCCTGTTACACAGGAACAGGAGGAGGCAATTCAGCCCCTCTCCTCATGCCAGTTACACTGGAACAGGAGGAGGCCTTTCAGCCCCTCTCCTTGAGCCTGTTACACAGGAACAGTAGGAGGCGACTCAGCCCCTCTCCTCGAGCATGTTACACAAGAACAGGATGAGGCCATTCAGCCCCTCTTGGGCCTGTTACACAGGAACAGGAGGAGGATATTCAGCCACTCTAGTGCCAGTCACACATGAACAGGAGGAGGCCATTCATCCCCACTACTCGAGCCTGTTACACAGGAACAGGAGGAGGCCATTCAGCCCATCATCTCGAGCCCCTTACACAGGAACAGGAGAGCCCATTCAGCCCCTCTCCTCGAGGCTGTTACACTGGAACAGGAGGAGGCCATTCAGCCTCTCTCCTCGAGCCTGTTACACAGGAACAGGAGGAGTCCATTCTGGCCCTCTATTCTAGCCTGTTACACAGGAATAGGAGGAGGCCATTCAGCCCCTCTCCTCGAGCCAGTTACACAGGAACAGGAGGAGGCAAATCTGCCCCACTCCTCGATCCTCTTACACAGGAACAGCAGGAGGCCTTTCAGCCCCTTTCCTCGAGCCAGTTACACAGGAACAGAAGGAGACCATTCAGCCCCACTCCTCGATCCTCTAACACAAGAACAGGAGGAGGCCATTCAGCCCCTCACCTCGAGCCTGTTACACAAAAGCAGGTGGAGGCCATTCAGATCCTCTCCTTGAGCTTGTTACACGGGAACAGGAGGAGGCCATTCAGTCCCTCTACTCGAACCTGTTACACATGAACAGGAGGAGGCCATTCAGCCCCTCTCCTCGAGCATGTTACACAGGAACAGGAGGAGGATATTCAGCCCCTTGAGCCTGTTACACAGGAACAGGAGGAGGCCATTCCTCCCCACTACTCGAGCCTGTTACACAGGAACAGGATGAGGCCATTCAGCCCCTCTCGTGCCCCTGTCACAGGAACAGGAGGAGGCCATTCAGCCCGTCATCTCGATCCTCTTACACAGGAACAGGAGGAGGCCATTCAGCCTCACCGCGTGTCTGTTACTCAGGAACAGGAGGAGGCCATTCAGCCCCTCTCCTCGAGCTTTTTGCACGGGAACGGAAGGAGGCCATGCAGCCCCTCTACTCGAGCCTGTTACACATGAACAGGAGGAGGCCATTCAGCCAATCTCCTCGAGCCCCTTACTCAGGAACAGGAGGAGGCAATTCAGCCCCTCTCCTCATGCCTGTTACACTGGAACAGGAGGAGGCCTTTCAGCCCCTCTCCTTGAGCCTGTTGCACAGGAACAGGAGGAGGCCATTCAGCCCCTCTTGGGCCTGTTACACAGGAACAGGAGGAGGATATTCAGCCACTCTAGTGCCAGTCACACATGAACAGGAGGAGGCCATTCATCCCCACTACTCGAGCCTGTTACACAGGAACAGGAGGAGGCCATTCAGCCCCTCTTGGGCCTGTTACACAGGAACAGGAGGAGGATATTCAGCCACTCTAGTGCCAGTCACACATGAACAGGAGGAGGCCATTCATCCCCACTACTCGAGCCTGTTACACAGGAACAGGAGGAGGCCATTCAGCCCATCATCTCGAGCCCCTTACACAGGAACAGGAGAGCCCATTCAGCCCCTCTCCTCGAGGCTGTTACACTGGAACAGGAGGAGGCCATTTAGCCCCTTTCCTCGAGCCAGTTACACAGGAACAGAAGGAGATCATTCAGCCCCACTCCTCGATCCTCTTACACAGGAACAGGAGGAGGCCATTCAGCCCCTCTCCTTGAGCCAGTTACACAGGAACAGGAGGAGGCAAATCTGCCCCACTCCTCGATCCCGTTACAGAGGAACAGGAGGAGGCCATTCAGCCCGTCTCCTCGAGCCTGTTACACAAGAACAGGAGGAGACCATTCAGCCCCACTCCTCGATCCTCTTACACAGGAACAGCAGGAAGCATTTCAGCCCCTCTCCGCGTGCCTGTTACACAGGAACAGGATGAGGCCATTCAGCCCCTCTCCTCATGCCTGTTACACTGGAACAGGAGGAGGCCTTTCAGCCCCTCTCCTTGAGCCTGTTACACAGGAACAGGAGGAGGCCACTCAGCCCCTCTCCTCGAGCCTGTTACGCGGGAACAGGAGGAGCTTATTCAGCCCCTCTACTCGAGCTTTTTGCACTGGTACGGAAGGCGGCCGTTCAGCCCCTCTATTCTAGCCTTTTATACAGGAATAGGAGGAGGCCATTCAGCCCCTCTATTCTAGCCTGTTACACAGGAACAGGAGGAGGCCATTCAGCCCCTCTCCTCGAGCCTGTTACACAGGAACAGGAGGAGGCCATTCAGCCCCTCACCTCGAGCCTGTTACACAAAAGCAGGTGGAGGCCATTCAGCCCCTCTCCTTGAGCTTGTTACACGGGAACGGTAGTAGGCCATTCAGCACCTCTACTCGAGCCTGTTACACATGAACAGGAGGAGGCCATTCAGCCCCTTGAGCCTGTTACACAGGAACAGGAGGAGGCCATTCAGCCCCTCTCCTCGAGCCTGTTAAACAGGAACAGGAGGAGGCCATTCAGCCCCTTGAGCCTGTTACACAGGAACAGGAGGAGGCCATTCAGCCCCTTGAGCATGTTACACAGGAACAGGAGGAGACCATTCAGCCCCTCTCCTCGAGCCTGTTAGACAGGAACAGGAGGAGGCCATTCAGCCCCTCACCTCGAGCCTGTTGCATGGGAACAAGAGGAGGCCATTCCGCCCCTTAAGCCTGTACACAGGAACAGTAGGAGGCCATTCAGACCCTCTATTCCATCCTGTTACACAGGAGCAGGACGAGGCCATTCAGCCCACCTCCTCGATTCTGTTACACAGGAACAGGAGGGTCCATAAAGCCCCTCTAGTCTAGCCTGTTACACAGGAACAGGAGGGTCCATAAAGCCCCTCTAGTCTAGCCTGTTACACAGGAACAGGAGGAGGCCATTCAGCCCGTCTCCTTGAGGCTGGTACACAGGAACAGGAGGAGGCCATTCAGCCCCTCTCCTCGAGCATGTTACACAGGAACAGGAGGAGGATATTCAGCCCTTCTAGTGCCAGTTACACATGAACAGGAGGAGGCCATTCCTCCCCACTACTCGAGCCTGTTACACAGGAACAGGATGAGGCCATTCAGCCCCTCTCGTGCCCCTGTCACAGGAACAGGAGGAGGCCATTCAGCCCCTCTAGTCTACCCTGGTACACAGGAACAGGAGGAGGCCATTCGGCCCGTCATCTCGATCCTCTTACACAGGAAAAGGAGGAGGCCATTCAGCCTCACCGCGAGTCTGTTACTCAGGAACAGGAGTGGCCATTCAGCCCCTTTCCTCGAGCCTGTTACACAGGAACAGGAGGAGGCCATTCAGCCTCACCGCGAGTCTTTTACTCAGGAACAGGAGAGGCCATTCAGCTCCTCTCCTCGAGCCTGTTACACAGGAACAGGAGAAGGCCATTCAGCCCGTCTCCTCGATCCCCTGACACAGGAACAATAGAGGCCATTCAGCCCCTCTCCGCGAGGCTGTTACACTGGAACAGGAGGAGGCCATTCACCCCCTCTCCTCGAACCTGTTACACAGGAACAGGAGTAGTCCATTCAGCCCCACTCCTCGATCCCCTTACACAGAAACAGGAGGAGGCCATTCAGCCCCTCTATTCTAGCCTGTTATACAGGAACAGGAGGAGGCCATTCAGCCCCTCTCCTTGAGCCAGTTACACAGGAACAGGAAGAGGCCATTCAGCCCCACTCCTCCATCCTCTTACACAGGAACAGCAGGAAGCCTTTCAGCCCCTCTCCTCGTGCATTTGCACAGGAACAGGATGAGGCCATTCAGCCCCTCTCCTCGAGCCCGTTACAGAGGAACAGGAGGAAGCCATTCAGCCCGTCTCCTCGAGCCTGTTACACAGGAACAGGAAGAGGCAATTCAGCCCCTCTCGAGCCTATTACATAGGAACAGACGGAGGCCTTTCAGCCCCTCTCCTCGTGCATGTTACTCAGGAACATGAGGAGCCCATTCAATCCCTCTCCTCGAGCTTTTTGCACGGGAACGGAAGGAGGCCATGCAGCCCCTCTACTCGAGCCTGTTAAACAGGAACAGGAGGAGGCCATTCAGCCCCTCTATTCTAGCCTGTTACACAGCAACAGGAGGAGGCCATTCAGCCCCTCTCCTCGAGCCCCTTACTCAGGAACAGGAGGAGGCCATTCAGCCCCTCTCTTCGAGCCTGTTACAAAGGAACAGGAGGAGGCCTTTCAGCCCCTCTCCTTGAGCCTGTTACACAGGAACAGGAGGAGGCGACTCAGCCCCTCTCCTCGAGCATGTTACACAAGAACAGGATGAGGCCATTCAGCCCCTCTTGGGCCTGTTACACAGGAACAGGAGGAGGATATTCAGCCCCACTACTCGAGCCTGTTACACAGGAACAGGAGGAGGCCATTCAGCCCATCATCTCGAGCCCCTTACACAGGAACAGGAGAGCCCATTCAGCCCCTCTCCTCGAGGCTGTTACACTGGAACAGGAGGAGGCCATTTAGCCCCTTTCCTCGAGCCAGTTACACAGGAACAGAAGGAGACCATTCAGCCCCACTCCTCGATCCTCTTACACAGGAACAGGAGGAGGCCATTAAGCCCCTCTCCTCGATCCCGTTACAGAGGAACAGGAGGAGGCCATTCAGCCCGTCTCCTCGAGCCTGTTACACAAGAACAGGAGGAGACCATTCAGCCCCTCTCCTCGATCCTCTTACACAGGAACAGCAGGAAGCATTTCAGCCCCTCTCCGCGTGCCTGTTACACAGGAACAGGATGAGGCCATTCAGCCCCTCTCCTTGAGCCTGTTACACAGGAACAGGAGGAGGCCACTCAGCCCCTCTCCTCGAGCCTGTTACGCAGGAACAGGAGGAGGTTATTCAGCCCCTCTACTCGAGCTTTTTGCACTGGTACGGAAGGCGGCCGTTCAGCCCCTCTATTCTAGCCTTTTATACAGGAATAGGAGGAGGCCATTCAGCCCCTCTACTCGAGCCTGTTACACACGAACAGGAGGAGGCCATTCAGCCCCTCTATTCTAGCCTGTTACACAGGAACAGGAGGAGGCCATTGAGACCCTTGAGCCTGTTACACAGGAACAGGAGGAGGCCATTCAGGCCCCTCCTCGATCCTCTTGCACAGGATCAGCAGGATGCCATTCAGCCCCTCTATTCTAGCCTGTTACAAAGGAACAGGAGGAGGCCATTCACCCCCTCTCCTCGAGCCACTTACTCAGGAACAGGAGGAGGCCATTCTTCCCCTCTACACGAGCCTGTTACACAGGAACAGGAGGAGGCAATTCAGCCCCTCTAGTCTAGCCTGTTACACAGGGACAGTGGAAGGCCATTCAGCCCCCCTCCTCGATTCTGTTACACAGGAACAGGAGGGGGCCATTCAGCCCCTCTATTCTAGCCTGTTACACAGGAACAGGAGGAGGCCATTCAGCCCCTCTCCTCGAGCCTGTTACACAGGAACAGGAGGAGGCCATTCAGCCCCTCACCTCGAGCCTGTTACACAAAAGCAGGTGGAGGCCATTCAGCCCCTCTCCTTGAGCTTGTTACACGGGAACAGGAGGAGGCCATTCAGTCCCTCTACTCGAGCTTTGTGCACGGGAACGGTAGTAGGCCATTCAGCACCTCTACTCGAGCCTGTTACACATGAACAGGAGGAGGCCATTCAGCCCCTTGAGCCTGTTACACAGGAACAGGAGGAGGCCATTCAGCCCCTCTCCTCGAGCCTGTTAAACAGGAACAGGAGGAGGCCATTCAGCCCCTTGAGCCTGTTACACAGGAACAGGAGGAGGCCATTCAGCCCCTCTCCTCGAGCCTGTTACACAGGAACAGGAGGAGGCCATTCAGCCCCTCTCCTCGAGCCTGTTAAACAGGAACAGGAGGAGGCCATTCAGCCCCTCTCCTCGAGCCTGTTAAACAGGAACAGGAGGAGGCCATTCAGCCCGTCTATCCTAGCCTGTTACACAGGAACAGGAGGAGGCCATTCAGCCCCTTGAGCATGTTACACAGGAACAGGAGGAGACCATTCAGCCCCTCTCCTCGAGCCTGTTAGACAGGAACAGGAGGAGGCCATTCAGCCCCTCACCTCGAGCCTGTTGCACGGGAACAAGAGGAGGCCATTCCGCCCCTTAAGCCTGTACACAGGAACAGTAGGAGGCCATTCAGACCCTCTATTCCATCCTGTTACACAGGAGCAGGACGAGGCCATTCAGCCCCCCTCCTCGATTCTGTTACACAGGAACAGGAGGGTCCATAAAGCCCCTCTAGTCTAGCCTGTTACACAGGAACAGGAGGAGGCCATTCAGCCCGTCTCCTTGAGGCTGGTACACAGGAACAGGAGGAGGCCATTCAGCCCCTCTCCTCAAGCATGTTACACAGGAACAGGAGGAGGATATTGAGCCCTTCTAGTGCCAGTTACACATGAACAGGAGGAGGCCATTCATCCCCACTACTCAAGCCTGTTACACAGGAACAGGAGGAGGCCATTCAGCCCCTCTCCTCAAGCATGTTACACATGAACAGGAGGAGGCCATTCATCCCCACTACTCGAGCCTGTTACACAGGAACAGGATGAGGCCATTCAGCCCCTCTCGTGCCCCTGTCACAGGAACAGGGGGAGGCCATTCAGCCCCTCTAGTCTAGCCTGGTACACAGGAACAGGAGGAGGCCATTCGGCCCATCATCTCGATCCTCTTACACAGGAAAAGGAGGAGGCCATTCAGCCTCACCGCGAGTCTGTTACTCAGGAACAGGAGTGGCCATTCAGCCCCTCTCCTCGAGCCTGTTACAGAGGAACAGGAGAAGGCCATTCAGCCCCTCTCCTCGAGCCTGTTACACAGGAACAGGAGGAGGCCATTCAGCCTCACCGCGAGTCTTTTACTCAGGAACAGGAGAGGCCATTCAGCCCCTCTCCTCGAACCTGTTACACAGAAACAGGAGGAGGCCATTCAGCCCCTCTATTCTAGCCTGTTATACAGGAACAGGAGGAGGCCATTCAGCCCCTCTCCTTGAGCCAGTTACACAGGAACAGGAAGAGGCCATTCAGCCCCACTCCTCCATCCTCTTACACAGGAACAGCCGGAAGCCTTTCAGCCCCTCTCCTCGTGCATTTGCACAGGAACAGGATGAGGCCATTCAGACCCTCTCCTCGAGCCCGTTACAGAGGAACAGGAGGAAGCCATTCAGCCCGTCTCCTCGATCCTGTTACACAGGAACAGGAGGAGGCCATTCAGCCCCTCTATCGAGCCTGTTACACAGGAACAGGAAGAGGCAATTCAGCCCCTCTCGAGCCTATTACATAGGAACAGACGGAGGCCTTTCAGCCCCTCTCCTCGTGCATGTTACACAGGAACATGAGGAGCCCATTCAGCCCCTCTCCTCGAGCCTGTTACACAGGAACAGGAGGAGGCCATGCAGCCCCTCTACTCGAGCCTGTTACACATGAACAGGAGGAGGCCATTCAGCCCCTCTCCTCGAGCCTGTTACACAGGAACAGGAGGAGGCCATTCAGCCCCTCTCCTCGAGCCTGTTAAACAGGAACAGGAGGAGGCCATTCAGCCCCTCTATTTTAGCCTGTTACACAGGAACAGGAGGAGGCCATTCAGCCAATCTCCTCGAGCCCCTTACTCAGGAACAGGAGGAGGCCATTCAGCCCCTCTCCTCATGCCTGTTACACTGGAACAGGAGGAGGCCTTTCAGCCCCTCTCCTTGAGCCTGTTACACAGGAACAGGAGGAGGCCACTCAGCCCCTCTCCTCGAGCATGTTACACAAGAACAGGATGAGGCCATTCAGCCCCTCTTGGGCCTGTTACACAGGAACAGGAGGAGGCCACTCAGCCCCTCTCCTCGAGCATGTTACACAAGAACAGGATGAGGCCATTCAGCCCCTCTTGGGCCTGTTACACAGGAACAGGAGGAGGCCATTCAGCATGTCTACTCGAGGCTGGTGCACAGGAACAGGAGGAGGCCTTTCAGCCCCTCTCCTTGAGCCTGTTACACTGGAACAGGAGGAGGCCTTTCAGCCCCTCTCCTCGAGCATGTTACACAAGAACAGGATGAGGCCATTCAGCCCCTCTCCTCGAGCATGTTACACAAGAACAGGATGAGGCCATTCAGCCACTCTTGGACCTGTTACACAGGAACAGGAGGAGGCCACTCAGCCCCTCTCCTCGAGCATGTTACACAAGAACAGGATGAGGCCATTCAGCCCCTCTTGGGCCTGTTACACAGGAACAGGAGGAGGCCATTCAGCATGTCTACTCGAGGCTGGTGCACAGGAACAATAGGAGGTCATTCAGCCCCTCACCTCGAGCATGTTACACAAGAACAGGATGAGGCCATTCAGCCCCTCTTGGGCCTGTTACACAGGAACAGGAGGAGGATATTCAGCCACTCTAGTGCCAGTCACACATGAACAGGAGGAGGCCATTCATCCCCACTACTCGAGCCTGTTACACAGGAACAGGAGGAGGCCATTCAGCCCATCATCCCGAGCCCCTTACACAGGAACAGGAGAGCCCATTCAGCCCCCCTCCTCGAGCCTGTTACACAGGAACAGGAGGAGGCCATTCAGCCCATCATCTCGAGCCCCTTACACAGGAACAGGAGAGCCCATTCAGCCCCTCTCCTCGAGGCTGTTACACTGGAACAGGAGGAGGCCATTCAGCCTCTCTCCTCGAGCCTGTTACACAGGAACAGGAGGAGTCCATTCTGGCCCTCTATTCTAGCCTGTTACACAGGAACAGGAGGAGGCCATTCAGCCCCTCTCCTCGAGCCAGTTACACAGGAACAGGAGGAGGCAAATCTGCCCCACTCCTCGATCCTCTTACACAGGAACAGCAGGAGGCCTTTCAGCCCCTTTCCTCGAGCCAGTTACACAGGAACAGAAGGAGACCATTCAGCCCCACTCCTCGATCCTCTAACACAAGAACAGGAGGAGGCCATTCAGCCCCTCACCTCGAGCCTGTTACACAAAAGCAGGTGGAGGCCATTCAGACCCTCTCCTTGAGCTTGTTACACGGGAACAGGAGGAGGCCATTCAGCACCTCTACTCGAGCCTGTTACACATGAACAGGAGAAGGCCATTCAGCCCCTCTCCTCGAGCCTGTTAAACAGGAAAAGGAGGAGGCCATTCAGCCCCTTGAGCCTGTTACACAGGAACAGGAGGAGGCCATTCAGCCCCTCTCCTCGAGCCTGTTAAACAGGAACAGGAGGAGGCCATTCAGCCCGTCTATCCTAGCCTGTTAAACAGGAACAGGAGGAGGCCATTCAGCCCCTCACCTCGAGCCTGTTGCACGGGAACAAGAGGAGGCCATTCCGCCCCTTAAGCCTGTACACAGGAACAGTAGGAGGCCATTCAGACCCTCTATTCCATCCTGTTACACAGGAGCAGGACGAGGCCATTCAGCCCCCCTCCTCGATTTTGTTACACAGGAACAGGAGGAGGCCATTCAGCCCGTCTCCTTGACGCTGGTACACAGGAACAGGAGGAGGCCATTCAGCCCCTCTCCTCGAGCATGTTACACAGGAACAGGAGGAGGATATTCAGCCCTTCTAGTGCCAGTTACACATGAACAGGAGGAGGCCATTCCTCCCCACTACTCGAGCCTGTTACACAGGAACAGGATGAGGCCATTCAGCCCCTCTCGTGCCCCTGTCACAGGAACAGGGGGAGGCCATTCAGCCCCTCTAGTCTAGCCTGGTACACAGGAACAGGAGGAGGCCATTCGGCCCATCATCTCGATCCTCTTACACAGGAAAAGGAGGAGGTCATTCAGCCTCACCGCGAGTCTGTTACTCAGGAACAGGAGTGGCCATTCAGCCCCTCTCCTCGAGCCTGTTACACAGGAACAGGAGGAGGCCATTCAGCCTCACCGCGAGTCTTTTACTCAGGAACAGGAGAGGCCATTCAGCCCCTCTCCTCGAGCCTGTTACACAGGAACAGGAGAAGGCCATTCAGCCCCTCTCCTCGAGCCTGTTACACAGGAACAGGAGGAGGCCATTCAGCCCCTCTCCTCGAGCCTGTTACACAGGAACAGGAGAAGGCCATTCAGCCTGTCTCCTCGATCCCCTGACACAGGAACAATAGAGGCCATTCAGCCCCTCTCCTGGAGGCTGTTACACTGGAACAGGAGGAGGCCATTCACCCCCTCTCCTCGAACCTGTTACACAGAAACAGGAGGAGGCCATTCAGCCCCTCTATTCTAGCCTGTTATACAGGAACAGGAGGAGGACATTCAGCCCCTCTCCTTGAGCCAGTTACACAGGAACAGGAAGAGGCCATTCAGCCCCACTCCTCCATCCTCTTACACAGGAACAGCAGGAAGCCTTTCAGCCACTCTCCTCGTGCATTTGCACAGGAACAGAATGAGGCCATTCAGCCCCTCTCCTCGAGCCCGTTACAGAGGAACAGGAGGAAGCCATTCAGCCCGTCTCCTCGAGCCTGTTACACAGGAACAGGAGGAGGCCATTCAGCCCCTCTATCGAGCCTGTTACACAGGAACAGGAAGAGGCAATTCAGCCCCTCTCGAGCCTATTACATAGGAACAGACGGAGGCCTTTCAGCCCCTCTCCTCGTGCATGTTACACAGGAACATGAGGAGCCCATTCAGCCCCTCTCCTCGAGCCTGTTACACAGGAACAGAAGGAGACCATTCAGCCCCACTCCTCGATCCTCTAACACAAGAATAGGAGGAGGCCATTCAGCCCCTCTCCTCAAGCCTGTTACACTGGAACAGGAGGAGGCCATTCAGACCCTCTCCTTGAGCTTGTTACACGGGAACAGGAGGAGGCCATTCAGTCCCTCTACTCGAGCTTTGTGCACGGGAACGGAAGGAGGCCATTCAGCACCTCTACTCGAACCTGTTACACATGAACAGGAGAAGGCCATTCAGCCCCTCTCCTCGAGCCTGTTAAACAGGAACAGGAGGAGGCCATTCAGCCCCTTGAGCCTGTTACACAGGAACAGGAGGAGGCCATTCAGCCCCTCTCCTCGAGCCTGTTAAACAGGAACCGGAGGAGGCCATTCAGCCCGTCTATCCTAGCCTGTTACACAGGAACAGGAGGAGGCCATTCAGCCCCTTGAGCATGTTACACAGGAACAGGAGGATGCCATTCAGCCCCTCACCTCGAGCCTGTTGCATGGGAACAAAAGGAGGCCATTCCGCCCCTTAAGCCTGTACACAGGAACAGTAGGAGGCCATTCAGACCCTCTATTCCATCCTGTTACACAGGAGCAGGACGAGGCCATTCAGCCCCCCTCCTCGATTCTGTTACACAGGAACAGGAGGGTCCATAAAGCCCCTCTAGTCTAGCCTGTTACACAGGAACAGGAGGAGGCCATTCAGCCCGTCTCCTTGAGGCTGGTACACAGGAACAGGAGGAGGCCATTTAGCCCCTCTCCTCGAGCATGTTACACTGGAACAGGAGGAGGATATTCAGCCCTTCTAGTGCCAGTTACACATGAACAGGAGGAGGCCATTCCTCCCCACTACTCGAGCCTGTTACACAGGAACAGGATGAGGCCATTCAGCCCCTCTCGTGCCCCTGTCACAGGAACAGGAGGAGGCCATTCAGCCCCTCTAGTCTAGCCTGGTACACAGGAACAGGAGGAGGCCATTCGGCCCGTCATCTCGATCCTCTTACACAGGAAAAGGAGGAGGCCATTCAGCCTCACCGCGAGTCTTTTACTCAGGAACAGGAGAGGCCATTCAGCTCCTCTCCTCGAGCCTGTTACACAGGAACAGGAGAAGGCCATTCAGCCCGTCTCCTCGATCCCCTGACACAGGAACAATAGAGGCCATTCAGCCCCTCTCCTCGAGGCTGTTACACTGGAACAGGAGGAGGCCATTCACCCCCTCTCCTCGAACCTGTTAGACAGGAACAGGAGTAGTCCATTCAGCCCCACTCCTCGATCCCCTTACACAGAAACAGGAGGAGGCCATTCAGCCCCTCTATTCTAGCCTGTTATACAGGAACAGGAGGAGGCCATTCAGCCCCTCTCCTTGAGCCAGTTACACAGGAACAGGAAGAGGCCATTCAGCCCCACTCCTCCATCCTCTTACACAGGAACAGCAGGAAGCCTTTCAGCCCCTCTCCTCGTGCATTTGCACAGGAACAGGATGAGGCCATTCAGCCCCTCTCCTCGAGCCCGTTACAGAGGAACAGGAGGAAGCCATTCAGCCCCTCTTCGAGCCTGTTACACAGGAACAGTAGGTGGCCGTTCAGCCCCTCTATCGAGCCTGTTACACAGGAACAGGAAGAGGCAATTCAGCCCCTCTATTCTAGCCTGTTACACAGCAACAGGAGGAGGCCATTCAGCCAATCTCCTCGAGCCCCTTACTCAGGAACAGGAGGAGGCCATTCAGCCCCTCTCTTCGAGCCTGTTACACAGGAACAGGAGGAGGCCGTTCAGCCCCTCTACTCGAGCCTGTTACACAGGAACAGGAGGAGGCAATTCAGCCCCTCTCCTCATGCCTGTTACACTGGAACAGGAGGAGGCCTTTCAGCCCCTCTCCTTGAGCCTGTTACACAGGAACAGTAGGAGGCCACTCAGCCCCTCTCCTGGAGCCTGTTACACAAGAACAGGATGAGGCCATTCAGCCCCTCTTGGGCCTGTTACACAGGAACAGGAGGAGGATATTCAGCCACTCTAGTGCCAGTCACACATGAACAGGAGGAGGCCATTCATCCCCACTACTCGAGCCTGTTACACAGGAACAGGAGGAGGCCATTCAGCCCATCATCTCGAGCCCCTTACACAGGAACAGGAGAGCCCATTCAGCCCCTCTCCTCGAGGCTGTTACACTGGAACAGGAGGAGGCCATTTAGCCCCTTTCCTCGAGCCAGTTACACAGGAACAGAAGGAGATCATTCAGCCCCACTCCTCGATCCTCTTACACAGGAACAGGAGGAGGCCATTCAGCCCCTCTCCTTGAGCCAGTTACACAGGAACAGGAGGAGGCAAATCTGCCCCACTCCTCGATCCCGTTACAGAGGAACAGGAGGAGGCCCTTCAGCCCGTCTCCTCGAGCCTGTTACACAAGAACAGGAGGAGACCATTCAGCCCCACTCCTCGATCCTCTTACACAGGAACAGCAGGAAGCATTTCAGCCCCTCTCCGCGTGCCTGTTACACAGGAACAGGATGAGGCCATTCAGCCCCTCTCCTTGAGCCTGTTACACAGGAACAGGAGGAGGCCACTCAGCCCCTCTCCTCGAGCCTGTTACGCAGGAACAGGAGGAGGTTATTCAGCCCCTCTACTCGAGCTTTTTGCACTGGTACGGAAGGCGGCCGTTCAGCCCCTCTATTCTAGCCTTTTATACAGGAATAGGAGGAGGCCATTCAGCCCCTCTACTCGAGCCTGTTACACAGGAACAGGAGGAGGCCATTCAGCCCCTCTATTCTAGCCTGTTACACAGGAACAGGAGGAGGCCATTGAGACCCTTGAGCCTGTTACACAGGAACAGGAGGAGGCCATTCAGGCCCCTCCTCGATCCTCTTGCACAGGATCAGCAGGATGCCATTCAGCCCCTCTATTCTAGCCTGTTACAAAGGAACAGGAGGAGGCCATTCACCCCCTCTCCTCGAGCCACTTACTCAGGAACAGGAGGAGGCCATTCTTCCCCTCTACACGAGCCTGTTACACAGGAACAGGAGGAGGCATTTCAGCCCCTCTAGTCTAGCCTGTTACACAGGGACAGTGGAAGGCCATTCAGCTCCCCTCCTCGATTCTGTTACACAGGAACAGGAGGGGGCCATTCAGCCCCTCTATTCTAGCCTGTTACACAGGAACAGGAGGAGGCCATTCAGCCCCTCTCCTCGAGCCTGTTACACAGGAACAGAAGGAGGCCATTCAGCCCCTCACCTCGAGCCTGTTACACAAAAGCAGGTGGAGGCCATTCAGCCCCTCTCCTTGAGCTTGTTACACGGGAACAGGAGGAGGCCATTCAGTCCCTCTACTCGAGCTTTGTGCACGGGAACGGTAGTAGGCCATTCAGCACCTCTACTCGAGCCTGTTACACATGAACAGGAGAAGGCCATTCAGCCCCTCTCCTCGAGCCTGTTAAACAGGAACAGGAGGAGGCCATTCAGCCCCTTGAGCCTGTTACACAGGAACAGGAGGAGGCCATTCAGCCCCTCTCCTCGAGCCTGTTACACAGGAACAGGAGGAGGCCGTTCAGCCCCTCTCCTCGAGCCTGTTACACAGGAACAGGAGGAGGCCATTCAGCCCCTCTCCTCGAGCCTGTTAAACAGGAACAGGAGGAGGCCATTCAGCCCGTCTATCCTAGCCTGTTACACAGGAACAGGAGGAGGCCATTCAGCCCCTCACCTCGAGCCTGTTGCACGGGAACAAGAGGAGGCCATTCCGCCCCTTAAGCCTGTACACAGGAACAGTAGGAGGCCATTCAGACCCTCTATTCCATCCTGTTACACAGGAGCAGGACGAGGCCATTCAGCCCCCCTCCTCGATTCTGTTACACAGGAACAGGAGGGTCCATAAAGCCCCTCTAGTCTAGCCTGTTACACAGGAACAGGAGGAGGCCATTCAGCCCATCTCCTTGAGGCTGGTACACAGGAACAGGAGGAGGCCATTCAGCCCCTCTCCTCGAGCCTGTTACACAGGAACAGGAGGAGGATATTCAGCCCTTCTAGTGCCAGTTACACATGAACAGGAGGAGGCCATTCATCCCCACTACTCGGGCCTGTTACACAGGAACAGGATGAGGCCATTCAGCCCCTCTCGTGCCCCTGTCACAGGAACAGGGGGAGGCCATTCAGCCCCTCTAGTCTAGCCTGGTACACAGGAACAGGAGGAGGCCATTCGGCCCATCATCTCGATCCTCTTACACAGGAAAAGGAGGAGGCCATTCAGCCTCACCGCGAGTCTGTTACTCAGGAACAGGAGTGGCCATTCAGCCCCTCTCCTCGAGCCTGTTACAGAGGAACAGGAGAAGGCCATTCAGCCCCTCTCCTCGAGCCTGTTACACAGGAACAGGAGGAGGCCATTCAGCCTCACCGCGAGTCTTTTACTCAGGAACAGGAGAGGCCATTCAGCCCCTCTCCTCGAACCTGTTACACAGGAACAGGAGTAGTCCATTCAGCCCCATTCCTCGATCCCCTTACACAGAAACAGGAGGAGGCCATTCAGCCCCTCTATTCTAGCCTGTTATACAGGAACAGGAGGAGGCCATTCAGCCCCTCTCCTTGAGCCAGTTACACAGGAACAGGAAGAGGCCATTCAGCCCCACTCCTCCATCCTCTTACACAGGAACAGCAGGAAGCCTTTCAGCCCCTCTCCTCGTGCATTTGCACAGGAACAGGATGAGGCCATTCAGCACCTCTACTCGAACCTGTTACACATGAACAGGAGAAGGCCATTCAGCCCCTCTCCTCGAGCCTGTTAAACAGGAACAGGAGGAGGCCATTCAGCCCCTTGAGCCTGTTACACAGGAACAGGAGGAGGCCATTCAGCCCCTCTCCTCGAGCCTGTTAAACAGGAACAGGAGGAGGCCATTCAGCCCGTCTATCCTAGCCTGTTACACAGGAACAGGAGGAGGCCATTCAGCCCCTCACCTCGAGCCTGTTGCACAGGAACAAGAGGAGGCCATTCCGCCCCTTAAGCCTGTACACAGGAACAGTAGGAGGCCATTCAGACCCTCTATTCCATCCTGTTACACAGGAGCAGGACGAGGCCATTCAGCCCCCCTCCTCGATTCTGTTACACAGGAACAGGAGGGTCCATAAAGCCCCTCTAGTCTAGCCTGTTACACAGGAACAGGAGGAGGCCATTCAGCCCGTCTCCTTGAGGCTGGTACACAGGAACAGGAGGAGGCCATTCAGCCCCTCTCCTCGAGCATGTTACACAGGAACAGGAGGAGGATATTCAGCCCTTCTAGTGCCAGTTACACATGAACAGGAGGAGGCCATTCCTCCCCTCTACGCGAGCCTGTTACACAGGAACAGGATGAGGCCATTCAGCCCCTCTCGTGCCCCTGTCACAGGAACAGGAGGAGGCCATTCAGCCCCTCTAGTCTAGCCTGGTACACAGGAACAGGAGGAGGCCATGCAGCCCCTCTACTCGAGCCTGTTACACATGAACAGGAGGAGGCCATTCAGCCCCTCTCCTCGAGCCTGTTACACAGGAACAGGAGGAGGCCATTCAGCCCCTCTCCTCGAGCCTGTTAAACAGGAACAGGAGGAGGCCATTCAGCCCCTCTATTTTAGCCTGTTACACAGCAACAGGAGGAGGCCATTCAGCCAATCTCCTCGAGCCCCTTACTCAGGAACAGGAGGAGGCCATTCAGCCCCTCTCCTCATGCCTGTTACACTGGAACAGGAGGAGGCCTTTCAGCCCCTCTCCTTCAGCCTGTTACACAGGAACAGGAGGAGGCCATACAACCCCTCTTGGGCCTGTTACACAGGAACAGGAGGAGGCCACTCAGCCCCTCTCCTCGAGCATGTTACACAAGAACAGGATGAGGCCATTCAGCCCCTCTTGGGCCTGTTACACAGGAACAGGAGGAGGCCATTCAGCATGTCTACTCGAGGCTGGTGCACAGGAACAATAGGAGGTCATTCAGCCCCTCACCTCGAGCATGTTACACAAGAACAGGATGAGGCCATTCAGCCCCTCTTGGGCCTGTTACACAGGAACAGGAGGAGGATATTCAGCCACTCTAGTGCCAGTCACACATGAACAGGAGGAGGCCATTCATCCCCACTACTCGAGCCTGTTACACAGGAACAGGAGGAGGCCATTCAGCCCATCATCTCGAGCCCCTTACACAGGAACAGGAGAGCCCATTCAGCCCCTCTCCTCGAGGCTGTTATACTGGAACAGGAGGAGGCCATTCAGCCTCTCTCCTCGAGCCTGTTACACAGGAACAGGAGGAGTCCATTCAGGCCCTCTATTCTTGCCTGTTACACAGGAACAGGAGGAGGCCATTCAGCCCCTCTCCTCGAGCCAGTTACACAGGAACAGGAGGAGGCAAATCTGCCCCACTCCTCGATCCTCTTACACGGGAACAGCAGCAGGCCTTTCAGCCCCTTTCCTCGAGCCAGTTACACAGGAACAGAAGGAGACCATTCAGCCCCACTCCTCGATCCTCTAACACAAGAACAGGAGGAGGCCATTCAGCACCTCTACTCGAACCTGTTACACATGAACAGGAGAAGGCCATTCAGACCCTCTCCTCGAGCCTGTTAAACAGGAACAGGAGGAGGCCATTCAGCCCCTTGAGCCTGTTACACAGGAACAGGAGGAGGCCATTCAGCCCCTCTCCTCGAGCCTGTTAAACAGGAACAGGAGGAGGCCATTCAGCCCGTCTATCCTAGCCTGTTACACAGGAACAGGAGGAGGCCATTCAGCCCCTTGAGCATGTTACACAGGAACAGGAGGATGCCATTCAGCCCCTTGAGCATGTTACACAGGAACAGGAGGAGGCCATTCAGCCCCTCACCTCGAGCCTGTTGCACGGGAACAAAAGGAGGCCATTCCGCCCCTTAAGCCTGTACACAGGAACAGTAGGAGGCCATTCAGACCCTCTATTCCATCCTGTTACACAGGAGCAGGACGAGGCCATTCAGCCCCCCTCCTCGATTCTGTTACTCAGGAACAGGAGGGTCCATAAAGCCCCTCTAGTCTAGCCTGTTACACAGGAACAGGAGGAGGCCATTCAGCCCGTCTCCTTGAGGCTGGTACACAGGAACAGGAGGAGGCCATTCAGCCCCTCTCCTCGAGCATGTTACACAGGAACAGGAGGAGGATATTCAGCCCTTCTAGTGCCAGTTACACATGAACAGGAGGAGGCCATTCCTCCCCACTACTCGAGCCTGTTACACAGGAACAGGATGAGGCCATTCAGCCCCTCTCGTGCCCCTGTCACAGGAACAGGAGGAGGCCATTCAGCCCCTCTAGTCTAGCCTGGTACACAGGAACAGGAGGAGGCCATTCGGCCCGTCATCTCGATCCTCTTACACAGGAAAAGGAGGAGGCCATTCAGCCTCACCGCGAGTCTGTTACTCAGGAACAGGAGTGGCCATTCAGCCCCTTTCCTCGAGCCTGTTACACAGGAACAGGAGGAGGCCATTCAGCCTCACCTCGAGTCTTTTACTCAGGAACAGGAGAGGCCATTCAGCCCCTCTCCTCGAGCCTGTTACACAGGAGCAGGAGAAGGCCATTCAGCCCGTCTCCTCGATCCCCTGACACAGGAACAATAGAGGCCATTCAGCCCCTCTCCGCGAGGCTGTTACACTGGAACAGGAGGAGGCCATTCACCCCCTCTCCTCGAACCTGTTACACAGGAACAGGAGTAGTCCATTCAGCCCCATTCCTCGATCCCCTTACACAGAAACAGGAGGAGGCCATTCAGCCCCTCTATTCTAGCCTGTTATACAGGAACAGGAGGAGGCCATTCAGCCCCTCTCCTTGAGCCAGTTACACAGGAACAGGAAGAGGCCATTCAGCCCCACTCCTCCATCCTCTTACACAGGAACATCAGGAAGCCTTTCAGCCCCTCTCCTCGTGCATTTGCACAGGAACAGGATGAGGCCATTCAGCCCCTCTCCTCGAGCCCGTTACAGAGGAACAGGAGGAAGCCATTCAGCCCGTCTCCTCGAGCCTGTTACACAGGAACAGGAGGAGGCCATTCAGCCCCTCTTCGAGCCTGTTACACAGGAACAGTAGGTGGCCGTTCAGCCCCTCTATCGAGCCTGTTACACAGGAACAGGAAGAGGCAATTCAGCCCCTCTATTCTAGCCTGTTACACAGCAACAGGAGGAGGCCATTCAGCCAATCTCCTCGAGCCCCTTACTCAGGAACAGGAGGAGGCCATTCAGCCCCTCTCTTCGAGCCTGTTACACAGGAACAGGAGGAGGCCGTTCAGCCCCTCTACTCGAGCCTGTTACACAGGAACAGGAGGAGGCAATTCAGCCCCTCTCCTCATGCCTGTTACACTGGAACAGGAGGAGGCCTTTCAGCCCCTCTCCTTGAGCCTGTTACACAGGAACAGGAGGAGGCCACTCAGCCCCTCTCCTCGAGCATGTTACACAAGAACAGGATGAGGCCATTCAGCCCCTCTTGGGCCTGTTACACAGGAACAGGAGGAGGATATTCAGCCACTCTAGTGCCAGTCACACATGAACAGGAGGAGGCCATTCATCCCCACTACTCGAGCCTGTTACACAGGAACAGGAGGAGGCCATTCAGCCCATCATCTCGAGCCCCTTACACAGGAACAGGAGAGCCCATTCAGCCCCTCTCCTCGAGGCTGTTACACTGGAACAGGAGGAGGCCATTTAGCCCCTTTCCTCGAGCCAGTTACACAGGAACAGAAGGAGACCATTCAGCCCCACTCCTCGATCCTCTTACACAGGAACAGGAGGAGGCCATTCAGCCCCTCTCCTTGAGCCAGTTACACAGGAACAGGAGGAGGCAAATCTGCCCCACTCCTCGGTCCCGTTACAGAGGAACAGGAGGAGGCCATTCAGCCCGTCTCCTCGAACCTGTTACACAAGAACAGGAGGAGACCATTCAGCCCCACTCCTCGATCCTCTTACACAGGAACAGCAGGAAGCATTTCAGCCCCTCTCCGCGTGCCTGTTACACAGGAACAGGATGAGGCCATTCAGCCCCTCTCCTTGAGCCTGTTACACAGGAACAGGAGGAGGCCACTCAGCCCCTCTCCTCGAGCCTGTTACGCAGGAACAGGAGGAGGTTATTCAGCCCCTCTACTCGAGCTTTTTGCACTGGTACGGAAGGCGGCCGTTCAGCCCCTCTATTCTAGCCTTTTATACAGGAATAGGAGGAGGCCATTCAGCCCCTCTACTCGAGCCTGTTACACAGGAACAGGAGGAGGCCATTCAGCCCCTCTATTCTAGCCTGTTACACAGGAACAGGAGGAGGCCATTGAGACCCTTGAGCCTGTTACACAGGAACAGGATGAGGCCATTCAGGCCCCTCCTCGATCCTCTTGCACAGGATCAGCAGGATGCCATTCAGCCCCTCTATTCTAGCCAGTTACAAAGGAACAGGAGGAGGCCATTCACCCCCTCTCCTCAAGCCACTTACTCAGGAACAGGAGGAGGCCATTCTTCCCCTCTACACGAGCCTGTTACACAGGAACAGGAGGAGGCAATTCAGCCCCTCTAGTCTAGCCTGTTACACAGGGACAGTGGAAGGCCATTCAGCCCCCCTCCTCGATTCTGTTACACAGGAACAGGAGGGGGCCATGCAGCCCCTCTATTCTAGCCTGTTATTCAGGAACAGGAGGAGGCCATTCAGCCCCTCTATTCTAGCCTGTTACACAGGAACAGGATGAGGCCATTCAGCCCCTCTATTCTAGCCTGTTACACAGGAACAGGAGGAGGCCATTCAGCCCCTCACCTCGAGCCTGTTACACAAAAGCAGGTGGAGGCCATTCAGACCCTCTCCTTGAGCTTGTTACACGGGAACAGGAGGAGGCCATTCAGTCCCTCTACTCGAGCTTTGTGCACGGGAACGGTAGTAGGCCATTCAGCACCTCTACTCGAGCCTGTTACACATGAACAGGAGAAGGCCATTCAGCCCCTCTCCTCGAGCCTGTTAAACAGGAACAGGAGGAGGCCATTCAGCCCCTTGAGCCTGTTACACAGGAACAGGAGGAGGCCATTCAGCCCCTTGAGCCTGTTACACAGGAACAGGAGTAGGCCATTCAGCCCCTCTCCTCGAGCCTGTTACACAGGAACAGGAGGAGGCCATTCAGCCCCTCTCCTCGAGCCTGTTAAACAGGAACAGGAGGAGGCCATTCAGCCCGTCTATCCTAGCCTGTTACACAGGAACAGGAGGAGGCCATTCAGCCCCTTGAGCATGTTACACAGGAACAGGAGGAGACCATTCAGCCCCTCTCCTCGAGCCTGTTAGACAGGAACAGGAGGAGGCCATTCAGCCCGTCTATCCTAGCCTGTTACACAGGAACAGGAGGAGACCATTCAGCCCCTCTCCTCGAGCCTGTTAGACAGGAACAGGAGGAGGCCATTCAGCCCCTCACCTCGAGCCTGTTGCACGGGAACAAGAGGAGGCCCTTCCGCCCCTTAAGCCTGTACACAGGAACAGTAGGAGGCCATTCAGACCCTCTATTCCATCCTGTTACACAGGAGCAGGACGAGGCCATTCAGCCCCCCTCCTCGATTCTGTTACACAGGAACAGGAGGGTCCATAAAGCCCCTCTAGTCTAGCCTGTTACACAGGAACAGGAGGAGGCCATTCAGCCCATCTCCTTGAGGCTGGTACACAGGAACAGAAGGAGGCCATTCAGCCCCTCTCCTCAAGCATGTTACACAGGAACAGGAGGAGGATATTCAGCCCTTCTAGTGCCAGTTACACATGAACAGGAGGAGGCCATTCATCCCCACTACTCGAGCCTGTTACACAGGAACAGGATGAGGCCATTCAGCCCCTCTCGTGCCCCTGTCACAGGAACAGGAGGAGGCCATTCATCCCCACTACTCGAGCCTGTTACACAGGAACAGGAGGAGGATATTCAGCCACTCTAGTGCCAGTTACACATGAACAGGAGGAGGCCATTCATCCCCACTACTCGAGCATGTTACACAGGAACAGGAGGAGGATATTCAGCCACTCTAGTGCCAGTTACACATGAACAGGAGGAGGCCATTCATCCCCACTACTCGAGCCTGTTACACAGGAACAGGATGAGGCCATTCAGCCCCTCTCGTGCCCCTGTCACAGGAACAGGGGGAGGCCATTCAGCCCCTCTAGTCTAGCCTGGTACACAGGAACAGGAGGAGGCCATTCGGCCCATCATCTCGATCCTCTTACACAGGAAAAGGAGGAGGCCATTCAGCCTCACCGCGAGTCTGTTACTCAGGAACAGGAGTGGCCATTCAGCCCCTCTCCTCGAGCCTTTTACAGAGGAACAGGAGAAGGCCATTCAGCCCCTCTCCTCGAGCCTGTTACACAGGAACAGGAGGAGGCCATTCAGCCTCACCGCGAGTCTTTTACTCAGGAACAGGAGAGGCCATTCAGCCCCTCTCCTCGAACCTGTTACACAGGAACAGGAGTAGTCCATTCAGCCCCACTCCTCGATCCCCTTACACAGAAACAGGAGGAGGCCATTCAGCCCCTCTATTCTAGCCTGTTATACAGGAACAGGAGGAGGCCATTCAGCCCCTCTCCTTGAGCCAGTTACACAGGAACAGGAAGAGGCCATTCAGCCCCACTCCTCCATCCTCTTACACAGGAACAGCAGGAAGCCTTTCAGCCCCTCTCCTCGTGCATTTGCACAGGAACAGGATGAGGCCATTCAGACCCTCTCCTCGAGCCCGTTACAGAGGAACAGGAGGAAGCCATTCAGCCCGTCTCCTCGAGCCTGTTACACAGGAACAGGAGGAGGCCATTCAGCCCCTCTATTCTAGCCTGTTATACAGGAACAGGAGGAGGCCATTCAGCCCCTCTCCTTGAGCCAGTTACACAGGAACAGGAAGAGGCCATTCAGCCCCACTCCTCCATCCTCTTACACAGGAACAGCAGGAAGCCTTTCAGCCCCTCTCCTCGTGCATTTGCACAGGAACAGGATGAGGCCATTCAGCCCCTCTATCGAGCCTGTTACACAGGAACAGGAAGAGGCAATTCAGCCCCTCTCGAGCCTATTACATAGGAACAGACGGAGGCCTTTCAGCCCCTCTCCTCGTGCATGTTACACAGGAACATGAGGAGCCCATTCAGCCCCTCTCCTCGAGCCTGTTACAAAGGAACAGGAGGAGGCCATTCAATCCCTCTACTCGAGCTTTTTGCACGGGAACGGAAGGAGGCCATGCAGCCCCTCTCCTCGAGCCTGTTACACATGAACAGGAGGAGGCCATTCAGCCCCTCTCCTCGAGCCTGTTACACAGGAACAGGAGGAGGCCATTCAGCCCCTCTCCTCGAGCCCCTTACTCAGGAACAGGAGGAGGCCATTCAGCCCCTCTCTTCGAGCCTGTTACACTGGAACAGGAGGAGGCCTTTCAGCCCCTCTCCTTGAGCCTGTTACACTGGAACAGGAGGAGGCCTTTCAGCCCCTCTCCTCGAGCATGTTACACAAGAACAGGATGAGGCCATTCAGCCCCTCTCCTCGAGCATGTTACACAAGAACAGGATGAGGCCATTCAGCCCCTCTTGGGCCTGTTACACAGGAACAGGAGGAGGCCACTCAGCCCCTCTCCTCGAGCATGTTACACAAGAACAGGATGAGGCCATTCAGCCACTCTTGGACCTGTTACACAGGAACAGGAGGAGGCCACTCAGCCCCTCTCCTCGAGCATGTTACACAAGAACAGGATGAGGCCATTCAGCCCCTCTTGGGCCTGTTACACAGGAACAGGAGGAGGATATTCAGCCACTCTAGTGCCAGTCATACATGAACAGGAGGAGGCCATTCATCCCCACTACTCGAGCCTGTTACACAGGAACAGGAGGAGGCCATTCAGCCCATCATCTCGAGCCCCTTACACAGGAACAGGAGAGCCCATTCAGCCCCTCTCCTCGAGGCTGTTACACTGGAACAGGAGGAGGCCATTCAGCCTCTCTCCTCGAGCCTGTTACACAGGAACAGGAGGAGGCCATTCAGCCCCTCTCCTCGAGCCTGTTACACAGGAACAGGAGAAGGCCATTCAGCCCCTCTCCTCGAGCCCCTTACTCAGGAACAGGAGGAGGCCATTCAGCACCTCTACTCGAGCCTGTTACACATGAACAGGACGAGGCCATTCAGCCCCTCTCCTCGAGCCTGTTAAACAGGAACAGGAGGAGGCCATTCAGCCCCTTGAGCCTGTTACACAGGAACAGGAGGAGGCCATTCAGCCCCTCTCCTCGAGCCTGTTAAACAGGAACAGGAGGAGGCCATTCAGCCCGTCTATCCTAGCCTGTTAAACAGGAACAGGAGGAGGCCATTCAGCCCATCTCCTCGAGCCTGTTAAACAGGAACAGGAGGAGGCCATTCAGCCCCTCACCTCGAGCCTGTTGCACGGGAACAAGAGGAGGCCATTCCGCCCCTTAAGCCTGTACACAGGAACAGTAGGAGGCCATTCAGACCCTCTATTCCATCCTGTTACACAGGAGCAGGACGAGGCCATTCAGCCCCCCTCCTCGATTCTGTTACACAGGAACAGGAGGGTCCATAAAGCCCCTCTAGTCTAGCCTGTTACACAGGAACAGGAGGAGGCCATTCAGCCCGTCTCCTTGAGGCTGGTACACAGGAACAGGAGGAGGCCATTCAGCCCCTCTCCTCGAGCATGTTACACTGGAACAGGAGGAGGATATTCAGCCCTTCTAGTGCCAGTTACACATGAACAGGAGGAGGCCATTCCTCCCCACTACTCGAGCCTGTTACACAGGAACAGGATGAGGCCATTCAGCCCCTCTCGTGCCCCTGTCACAGGAACAGGAGGAGGCCATTCAGCCCCTCTAGTCTAGCCTGGTACACAGGAACAGGAGGAGGCCATGCAGCCCCTCTACTCGAGCCTGTTACACATGAACAGGAGGAGGCCATTCAGCCCCTCTCCTCGAGCCTGTTACACAGGAACAGGAGGAGGCCATTCAGCCCCTCTCCTCGAGCCTGTTAAACAGGAACAGGAGGAGGCCATTCAGCCCCTCTATTTTAGCCTGTTACACAGCAACAGGAGGAGGCCATTCAGCCAATCTCCTCGAGCCCCTTACTCAGGAACAGGAGGAGGCCATTCAGCCCCTCTCCTCATGCCTGTTACACTGGAACAGGAGGAGGCCTTTCAGCCCCTCTCCTTGAGCCTGTTACACAGGAACAGGAGGAGGCCACTCAGCCCCTCTCCTCGAGCATGTTACACAAGAACAGGATGAGGCCATTCAGCCTCTCTTGGGCCTGTTACACAGGAACAGGAGGAGGCCACTCAGCCCCTCTCCTCGAGCATGTTACACAAGAACAGGATGAGGCCATTCAGCCCCTCTTGGGCCTGTTACACAGGAACAGGAGGAGGCCATTCAGCATGTCTATTCGAGGCTGGTGCACAGGAACAATAGGAGGTCATTCAGCCCCTCACCTCGAGCATGTTACACAAGAACAGGATGAGGCCATTCAGCCCCTCTTGGGCCTGTTACACAGGAACAGGAGGAGGATATTCAGCCACTCTAGTGCTAGTCACACATGAACAGGAGGAGGCCATTCATCCCCACTACTCGAGCCTGTTACACAGGAACAGGAGGAGGCCATTCAGCCCCTCTATTTTATCCTGTTAAACAGGAACAGGAGGAGGCCTTTCAGCCCCTCTATTTTAGCCTGTTACACAGCAACAGGAGGAGGCCATTCAGCCAATCTCCTCGAGCCCCTTACTCAGGAACAGGAGGAGGCCATTCAGCCCCTCTCCTCATGCCTGTTACACTGGAACAGGAGGAGGCCTTTCAGCCCCTCTCCTTGAGCCTGTTACACAGGAACAGGAGGAGGCCACTCAGCCCCTCTCCTCGAGCATGTTACACAAGAACAGGATGAGGCCATTCAGCCCCTCTTGGGCCTGTTACACAGGAACAGGAGGAGGCCATTCAGCATGTCTACTCGAGGCTGGTGCACAGGAACAATAGGAGGTCATTCAGCCCCTCACCTCGAGCATGTTACACAAGAACAGGATGAGGCCATTCAGCCCCTCTTGGGCCTGTTACACAGGAACAGGAGGAGGATATTCAGCCACTCTAGTGCCAGTCACACATGAACAGGAGGAGGCCATTCATCCCCACTACTCGAGCCTGTTACACAGGAACAGGAGGAGGCCATTCAGCCCTTCATCTCGAGCCCCTTACACAGGAACAGGAGAGCCCATTCAGCCCCTCTCCTCGAGGCTGTTATACTGGAACAGGAGGAGGCCATTCAGCCTCTCTCCTCGAGTCTGTTACACAGGAACAGGAGGAGTCCATTCAGGCCCTCTATTCTAGCCTGTTACACAGGAACAGGAGGAGGATATTCAGCCACTCTAGTGCCAGTCACACATGAACAGGAGGAGGCCATTCATCCCCACTACTCGAGCCTGTTACACAGGAACAGGAGGAGGCCATTCAGCCCTTCATCTCGAGCCCCTTACACAGGAACAGGAGAGCCCATTCAGCCCCTCTCCTCGAGGCTGTTATACTGGAACAGGAGGAGGCCATTCAGCCTCTCTCCTCGAGTCTGTTACACAGGAACAGGAGGAGTCCATTCAGGCCCTCTATTCTAGCCTGTTACACAGGAACAGGAGGAGGCCATTCAGCCCCTCTCCTCGAGCCAGTTACACAGGAACAGGAGGAGGCAAATCTGCCCCACTCCTCGATCCTCTTACACGGGAACAGCAGGAGGCCTTTCAGCCCGTTTCCTCGAGCCAGTTACACAGGAACAGAAGGAGACCATTCAGCCCCACTCCTCGATCCTCTAACACAAGAACAGGAGGAGGCCATTCAGCACCTCTACTCGAACCTGTTACACATGAACAGGAGAAGGCCATTCAGCCCGTCTATCCTAGCCTGTTACACAGGAACAGGAGGAGGCCATTCAGCCCCTTGAGCATGTTACACAGGAACAGGAGGATGCCATTCAGCCCCTCACCTCGAGCCTGTTGCACGGGAACAAAAGGAGGCCATTCCGCCCCTTAAGCCTGTACACAGGAACAGTAGGAGGCCATTCAGACCCTCTATTCCATCCTGTTACACAGGAGCAGGACGAGGCCATTCAGCCCCCCTCCTCGATTCTGTTACACAGGAACAGGAGGGTCCATAAAGCCCCTCTAGTCTAGCCTGTTACACAGGAACAGGAGGAGGCCATTCAGCCCGTCTCCTTGACGCTGGTACACAGGAACAGGAGGAGGCCATTCAGCCCCTCTCCTCGAGCATGTTACACAGGAACAGGAGGAGGATATTCAGCCCTTCTAGTGCCAGTTACACATGAACAGGAGGAGGCCATTCCTCCCCACTACTCGAGCCTGTTACACAGGAACAGGATGAGGCCATTCAGCCCCTCTCGTGCCCCTGTCACAGGAACAGGAGGAGGCCATTCAGCCCCTCTAGTCTAGCCTGGTACACAGGAACAGGAGGAGGCCATTCGGCCCGTCATCTCGATCCTCTTACACAGGAAAAGGAGGAGGCCATTCAGCCTCACCGCGAGTCTGTTACTCAGGAACAGGAGTGGCCATTCATCCCCTTTCCTCGAGCCTGTTACACAGGAACAGGAGGAGGCCATTCAGCCTCACCTCGAGTCTTTTACTCAGGAACAGGAGAGGCCATTCAGCCCCTCTCCTCGAGCCTGTTACACAGGAACAGGAGAAGGCCATTCAGCCCGTCTCCTCGATCCCCTGACACAGGAACAATAGAGGCCATTCAGCCCCTCTCCTCGAGGCTGTTACACTGGAACAGGAGGAGGCCATTCAACCCCTCTCCTCGAACCTGTTACACAGGAACAGGAGTAGTCCATTCAGCCCCATTCCTCGATCCCCTTGCACAGAAACAGGAGGAGGCCATTCAGCCCCTCTATTCTAGCCTGTTATACAGGAACAGGACGAGGCCATTCAGCCCCTCTCCTTGAGCCAGTTACACAGGAACAGGAAGAGGCCATTCAGCCCCACTCCTCCATCCTCTTACACAGGAACATCAGGAAGCCTTTCAGCCCCTCTCCTCGTGCATTTGCACAGGAACAGGATGAGGCCATTCAGCCCCTCTCCTCGAGCCCGTTACAGAGGAACAGGAGGAAGCCATTCAGCCCGTCTCCTCGAGCCTGTTACATAGGAACAGGAGGAGGCCATTCAGCCCCTCTTCGAGCCTGTTACACAGGAACAGTAGGTGGCCGTTCAGACCCTCTATCGAGCCTGTTACACAGGAACAGGAAGAGGCAATTCAGCCCCTCTATTCTAGCCTGTTACACAGCAACAGGAGGAGGCCATTCAGCCAATCTCCTCGAGCCCCTTACTCAGGAACAGGAGGAGGCCATTCAGCCCCTCTCTTCGAGCCTGTTACACAGGAACAGGAGGAGGCCGTTCAGCCCCTCTACTCGAGCCTGTTACACAGGAACAGGAGGAGGCAATTCAGCCCCTCTCCTCATGCCTGTTACACTGGAACAGGAGGAGGCCTTTCAGCCCCTCTCCTTGAGCCTGTTACACAGGAACAGTAGGAGGCGACTCAGCCCTTCTCCTCGAGCATGTTACACAAGAACAGGATGAGGCCATTCAGCCCCTCTTGGGCCTGTTACACAGGAACAGGAGGAGGATATTCAGCCACTCTAGTGCCAGTCACACATGAACAGGAGGAGGCCATTCATCCCCACTACTCGAGCCTGTTACACAGGAACAGGAGGAGGCCATTCAGCCCATCATCTCGAGCCCCTTACACAGGAACAGGAGAGCCCATTCAGCCCCTCTCCTCGAGGCTGTTACACTGGAACAGGAGGAGGCCATTTAGCCCCTTTCCTCGAGCCAGTTACACAGGAACAGAAGGAGACCATTCAGCCCCACTCCTCGATCCTCTTACACAGGAACAGGAGGAGGCCATTCAGCCCCTCTCCTCGATCCTCTTACACAGGAACAGGAGGAGGCCATTCAGCCCCACTCCTCGATCCTCTTACACAGGAACAGGAGGAGGCCATTCAGCCCCTCTCCTTGAGCCAGTTACACAGGAACAGGAGGAGGCAAATCTGCCCCACTCCTCGATCCCGTTACAGAGGAACAGGAGGAGGCCATTCAGCCCGTCTCCTCGAGCCTGTTACACAGGAACAGGAGGAGGCCATTCAGCCCCTCTCCTCGAGCCTGTTACAAAGGAACAGGAGGAGGTCATTCAGTCCCTCTACTCGAGCCTGTTACACAGGAACAGGAGGAGGCCTTTCAGCCCCTCTCCTCGTGCATGTTACACAGGAACAGGAGGAGGCCATTCAGCCCCTCTATTCGAGCCTGTTACAAAGGAACAGGAGGAGGCCATTCAGCCCCTCTAAACGAACATGTTACTCAGGAACAGGAGAAGGCATTCAGCCCCTCTCCTCGAGCCCCTTACTCAGGAACAGGACGAGGCCATTCAGCCACTCTCCTCGAGCCCCTTACTCAGGAACAGGAGGAGGCCATTCAGCCCCTCTCCTCGAGCCTGTTAAACAGGAACAGGAGGAGGCCATTCAGACCCTCTATTCTAGCCTGTTACAGAGGAACAGGAGGAGGCCATTCAGCCCCTTGAGCCTGTTACCCAGGAACAGGAGGAGGCCATTCAGCCCCTGTCTTCGAGCCTGTTACATGGGAACAAGAGGAGGCCATTCCGCCCCTTGAGCCTGTACACAGGAACAGTAGGAGGCCATTCAGACCCTCTATTCCATCCTGTTACACAGGAACAGGAGGAGGCCATTCAGGCCCTCTCCTTGAGGCTGGTACACAGGAACATGAGGAGGCCTTTCAGCCCCTCTCCTCAATCCTCTTACACAGGAACAGCAGGAAGCCTTTCAGCCCCTCTCCTCGTGCATGTTACACAGGAACAGGATCAGGCCATTCAGCCTCTCTCCTCAAGCCTGTTGCACTGGAACAGGAGGAGGCCATTCAGCCCCTCTCCTCGAGCTTTTTGCACGGGACCGGAAGGAGGCCATTCAGCCCCTCTACTCGAGCCTGTTACACATGAACAGGAGGAGGCCATTCAGCCCCTCTCCTCGAGCCTGTTAAACAGGAACAGGAGGAGGCCATTCCGCCCCTCTCCTCGAGCCCCTTACCCAGGAACAGGAGGAGGCCATTCAGCCCCTCTCCTCAAGCCTGTTAAACAGGAACAGGAGGAGGCCATTCAGCCCCTCTCCTCGAGCTTGTTAAACAGGAACAGGAGGAGGCCATTCAGCCAATCTCCTCGAGCCTGTTAACCAGGAACAGGAGGAGGCCATTCAGCCCCTCTATTCTAGCCTGTTACACAGGAACTGGAGGAGGCCATTCAGTCCCTTGAGCCTGTTACACAGGAACAGGAGGAGGCCATTCAGAGCCTCTCCTCGAGCCCCTTACACAGGAACAGGAAGAGGCCATTCAGCCCCTCTACGCGATCTTTACACAGGAACAGGAGGAGGCCATTCAGCCCCTTGAGCCTGTTACACAGGAACAGCAGGAGGCCATTCAGCCCCTCTGCTCGAGCCTGTTAAACAGGAACAGGAAGGAGGCCATTCAGCCCCTCTATTCTAGCCTGTTACACAGGAACAGGAGGAGGCATGTCAGCCCCTTGAGCCTGTTACACAGGAACAGGAGGAGGCCATTCAGCCCCCTCCTCGATCCTCTTGCACAGGATCAGCAGGTGACCATTCTTCCCCTCTACTCGAGCCTGTTACACAGGAACAGGAGGAGGCCATTCAGCCCCTCTACTCGCGCCTGTTACACGGGATCAAGAGGAGGCCATTCCGACCCTTGAGCCTGTTACACAGGAACAGTAGGAGGCCATTCAGCCCTCTATTCCATCCTGTTATACAGGAACAGAATGAGGCCATTCAGCCGCCCTCCTCGATTCTGTTACACAGGAACAGGATGAGGCCATTCAGCCCCTCTATTCTAGCCTGTTACATAGGAACAGGAGGAGGCCTTTCAACCCCTCTCCTCGAGCCTGTTGAACAGGAACAAGAGGATGCCATTATCCCCTCTATTCTAGCCTGTTACACAGGAACAGGATGAGGCCATTCAGCCCCTCTCCTTGAGCCCCTTACTCAGGAACAGGAGGAGGCCATTCAGCCTCTCTACTCGAGCCTGTTACACAGAACAAGAGGAGGCCATTCCGACCCTTGAGCCTGTTACACAGGAACAGTAGGAGGCCATTCAGTCCCTCTATTCCATCCTGTTACAGAGGAACAGGACGACGCCATTTCAGCCCCCCTCCTCGATTCTGTTACACAGGAACAGGAGGAGGCCATTCAGCCCCTCTCCTCGAGCCTGTTACACAGGAACAGGGGGAGGCCATACAGCCCCTCTATTCTCGCCTGTTACACAGGAACAGGAGGAGGCCATTCAGCCCCTCTATTCTAGCCTGTTACACAGGAACAGGAGGAGGCCATTCAGCCCCTCTACTCGAGGCTGGTGCACAGGAACAGGAGGAGGACATTCAGCCCCTCTCCTCGAGCATGTTACACAAGAACAGGATTTGGCCATTCAGCCCCTCTCAGGCCTGTTATACAGGAACAGGAGTAGGATATTCAGCCCCTCTAGTGCCAGTTACTCATGAACAGGAGGAGGCCATTCAGCCCCTCTCGTGCCCCTGACACAGGAACAGGGGGAGGCCATTCAGCCCCTCTATGATAGCCTGTTACACAGGAACAGGAGGAGGCCATTCAGCGCCTCTCCTCGAGCCCCTTAATCAGGAACAGGAGGAGGCCATTCAGCCCCTCTACTCGAGGCTGTTACACAGGAACAGGAGGAGGCCATTCAGCCCCTCTAAACGAACATGTTACACAGGAAAAGGAGGAGGCCATTCAGCCCCTCTCCTCGATCCTGTCACAGAGGAACAGGAGGAGGCCATTCAGCCCCTCTCCTAGAACCTGTTACAGACGAACAGGTGGAGGCCATTCAGCCCCTCTACTCGAGACTGTTGCACAGGAGCATGAAGGGGCCATTCAGCCCCTCGAGCCTGTCACACAGGAACAGGAGGAGGCCATTCATCCCTTCTACTCGAACCTGTTACACAGGAACAGGAGGAGGCCATTCAGACCCTCACCTCGAGCCTGTTAGACAGGAACAGGAGGAGGCCATTCAGCCCCTCTACTTGAGCCCCTTACACAGGAACAGGAGGAGGCCATTCAGACCCTCTCGAGCCTGTTACACAGGATCAGGAGGAGGCCATTCAGAACCTCCCGAGCCTGTTACATAGGAACAGAAAGAGGCCATTCAGCCCCTCTCCTCAAGCCTGTAACTCAGGGACAGGAGGTTGCCATTCAGCCCCTCTCGCGCCTGTTACACAGTAACAAGAGGAGGCCATTCAGCCCCTTTAATCGCGACTGTTGCACACGAACAGGAGGAGGCTATTCAGCCACTCCTCGATCTGTTACACAGAAACATGCGGAGGCCATTCAGCCCCTCTTCTCTAGCCTGTTACACAGAAACAGGAGGAGGCCATTCAGCCCCTCTTCTCGAGCCTGTTACACAGAAACAGGTGGAGGCCATTCAGCCCCTCTCCTCGAGCCTTTTACACAGGAACAGGAGAATGCCATTCAGACCCTCTATTCGATCTTGTTACACTCAAACAAAAGGAGGCCATTCAGTCCCTCTCTTCATGCCTGTTACGCAGGAACAGGAGGAGGCCATTCAGTCCCTCTCTTCATGCCTGTTACGCAGGAACAGGAGGAGGCCATTTAGCCCCTCTCGAGCCTGATACACTGGAATAGGAGGAGGCCATTCAGCCACTCTCGAGCCTGTTGCACAGGAACAGGAGGAAGCCATTCAACCCCTCTTCCTGAGCCTGTTACAGAGGAACAGCAGGAGGCCATTCAGCCCCTCTCCTCGAGCCTGTTACACAGGAACAGGAGGAGGCCATTCAGCCCCTCTCCTCGAGCTTTTTGCACGGGACCGGAAGGAGGCCATTCAGCCCCTCTACTCGAGCCTGTTACACATGAACAGGAGGAGGCCATTCAGCCCCTCTCCTCGAGCCTGTTAAACAGGAACAGGAGGAGGCCATTCCGCCCCTCTCCTCGAGCCCCTTACCCAGGAACAGGAGGAGGCCATTCAGCCCCTCTCCTCGAGCCTGTTAAACAGGAACAGGAGGAGGCCATTCAGCCCCTCTCCTCGAGCTTGTTAAACAGGAACAGGAGGAGGCCATTCAGCCAATCTCCTCGAGCCTGTTAACCAGGAACAGGAGGAGGCCATTCAGCCCCTCTATTCTAGCCTGTTACACAGGAACTGGAGGAGGCCATTCAGTCCCTTGAGCCTGTTACACAGGAACAGGAGGAGGCCATTCAGAGCCTCTCCTCGAGCCCCTTACACAGGAACAGGAAGAGGCCATTCAGCCCCTCTACGCGATCTTTACACAGGAACAGGAGGAGGCCATTCAGCCCCTTGAGCCTGTTACACAGGAACAGGAAGGAGGCCATTCAGCCCCTCTATTCTAGCCTGTTACACAGGAACAGGAGGAGGCATGTCAGCCCCTTGAGCCTGTTACACAGGAACAGGAGGAGGCCATTCAGCCCCCTCCTCGATCCTCTTGCACAGGATCAGCAGGTGGCCATTCTTCCCCTCTACTCGAGCCTGTTACACAGGAACAGGAGGAGGCCATTCAGCCCCTCTACTCGCGCCTGTTACACGGGATCAAGAGGAGGCCATTCCGACCCTTGAGCCTGTTACACAGGAACAGTAGGAGGCCATTCAGCCCTCTATTCCATCCTGTTATACAGGAACAGAATGAGGCCATTCAGCCGCCCTCCTCGATTCTGTTACACAGGAACAGGATGAGGCCATTCAGCCCCTCTATTCTAGCCTGTTACATAGGAACAGGAGGAGGCCTTTCAACCCCTCTCCTCGAGCCTGTTGAACAGGAACAAGAGGATGCCATTATCCCCTCTATTCTAGCCTGTTACACAGGAACAGGATGAGGCCATTCAGCCCCTCTCCTTGAGCCCCTTACTCAGGAACAGGAGGAGGCCATTCAGCCTCTCTACTCGAGCCTGTTACACAGAACAAGAGGAGGCCATTCCGACCCTTGAGCCTGTTACACAGGAACAGTAGGAGGCCATTCAGTCCCTCTATTCCATCCTGTTACAGAGGAACAGGACGACGCCATTTCAGCCCCCCTCCTCGATTCTGTTACACAGGAACAGGAGGAGGCCATTCAGCCCCTCTCCTCGAGCCTGTTACACAGGAACAGGGGGAGGCCATACAGCCCCTCTATTCTCGCCTGTTACACAGGAACAGGAGGAGGCCATTCAGCCCCTCTATTCTAGCCTGTTACACAGGAACAGGAGGAGGCCATTCAGCCCCTCTACTCGAGGCTGGTGCACAGGAACAGGAGGAGGACATTCAGCCCCTCTCCTCGAGCATGTTACACAAGAACAGGATTTGGCCATTCAGCCCCTCTCAGGCCTGTTATACAGGAACAGGAGTAGGATATTCAGCCCCTCTAGTGCCAGTTACTCATGAACAGGAGGAGGCCATTCAGCCCCTCTCGTGCCCCTGACACAGGAACAGGGGGAGGCCATTCAGCCCCTCTATGATAGCCTGTTACACAGGAACAGGAGGAGGCCATTCAGCGCCTCTCCTCGAGCCCCTTAATCAGGAACAGGAGGAGGCCATTCAGCCCCTCTACTCGAGGCTGTTACACAGGAACAGGAGGAGGCCATTCAGCCCCTCTAAACGAACATGTTACACAGGAAAAGGAGGAGGCCATTCAGCCCCTCTCCTCGATCCTGTCACAGAGGAACAGGAGGAGGCCATTCAGCCCCTCTCCTAGAACCTGTTACAGACGAACAGGTGGAGGCCATTCAGCCCCTCTACTCGAGACTGTTGCACAGGAGCATGAAGGGGCCATTCAGCCCCTCGAGCCTGTCACACAGGAACAGGAGGAGGCCATTCATCCCTTCTACTCGAACCTGTTACACAGGAACAGGAGGAGGCCATTCAGACCCTCACCTCGAGCCTGTTAGACAGGAACAGGAGGAGGCCATTCAGCCCCTCTACTTGAGCCCCTTACACAGGAACAGGAGGAGGCCATTCAGACCCTCTCGAGCCTGTTACACAGGATCAGGAGGAGGCCATTCAGAACCTCCCGAGCCTGTTACATAGGAACAGAAAGAGGCCATTCAGCCCCTCTCCTCAAGCCTGTAACTCAGGGACAGGAGGTTGCCATTCAGCCCCTCTCGCGCCTGTTACACAGTAACAAGAGGAGGCCATTCAGCCCCTTTAATCGCGACTGTTGCACACGAACAGGAGGAGGCTATTCAGCCACTCCTCGATCTGTTACACAGAAACATGCGGAGGCCATTCAGCCCCTCTTCTCTAGCCTGTTACACAGAAACAGGAGGAGGCCATTCAGCCCCTCTTCTCGAGCCTGTTACACAGAAACAGGTGGAGGCCATTCAGCCCCTCTCCTCGAGCCTTTTACACAGGAACAGGAGAATGCCATTCAGACCCTCTATTCGATCTTGTTACACTCAAACAAAAGGAGGCCATTCAGTCCCTCTCTTCATGCCTGTTACGCAGGAACAGGAGGAGGCCATTCAGTCCCTCTCTTCATGCCTGTTACGCAGGAACAGGAGGAGGCCATTTAGCCCCTCTCGAGCCTGATACACTGGAATAGGAGGAGGCCATTCAGCCACTCTCGAGCCTGTTGCACAGGAACAGGAGGAAGCCATTCAACCCCTCTTCCTGAGCCTGTTACAGAGGAACAGCAGGAGGCCATTCAGCCCCTCTCCTCGAGCCTGTTACACAGGAACAGGAGGAGGCCATTCAGCCCCTCTCCTCGAGCTTTTTGCACGGGACCGGAAGGAGGCCATTCAGCCCCTCTACTCGAGCCTGTTACACATGAACAGGAGGAGGCCATTCAGCCCCTCTCCTCGAGCCTGTTAAACAGGAACAGGAGGAGGCCATTCCGCCCCTCTCCTCGAGCCCCTTACCCAGGAACAGGAGGAGGCCATTCAGCCCCTCTCCTCGAGCCTGTTAAACAGGAACAGGAGGAGGCCATTCAGCCCCTCTCCTCGAGCTTGTTAAACAGGAACAGGCGGAGGCCATTCAGCCAATCTCCTCGAGCCTGTTAACCAGGAACAGGAGGAGGCCATTCAGCCCCTCTATTCTAGCCTGTTACACAGGAACTGGAGGAGGCCATTCAGTCCCTTGAGCCTGTTACACAGGAACAGGAGGAGGCCATTCAGAGCCTCTCCTCGAGCCCCTTACACAGGAACAGGAAGAGGCCATTCAGCCCCTCTACGCGATCTTTACACAGGAACAGGAGGAGGCCATTCAGCCCCTTGAGCCTGTTACACAGGAACAGCAGGAGGCCATTCAGCCCCTCTGCTCGAGCCTGTTAAACAGGAACAGGAAGGAGGCCATTCAGCCCCTCTATTCTAGCCTGTTACACAGGAACAGGAGGAGGCATGTCAGCCCCTTGAGCCTGTTACACAGGAACAGGAGGAGGCCATTCAGCCCCCTCCTCGATCCTCTTGCACAGGATCAGCAGGTGGCCATTCTTCCCCTCTACTCGAGCCTGTTACACAGGAACAGGAGGAGGCCATTCAGCCCCTCTACTCGCGCCTGTTACACGGGATCAAGAGGAGGCCATTCCGACCCTTGAGCCTGTTACACAGGAACAGTAGGAGGCCATTCAGCCCTCTATTCCATCCTGTTATACAGGAACAGAATGAGGCCATTCAGCCGCCCTCCTCGATTCTGTTACACAGGAACAGGATGAGGCCATTCAGCCCCTCTATTCTAGCCTGTTACATAGGAACAGGAGGAGGCCTTTCAACCCCTCTCCTCGAGCCTGTTGAACAGGAACAAGAGGATGCCATTATCCCCTCTATTCTAGCCTGTTACACAGGAACAGGATGAGGCCATTCAGCCCCTCTCCTTGAGCCCCTTACTCAGGAACAGGAGGAGGCCATTCAGCCTCTCTACTCGAGCCTGTTACACAGAACAAGAGGAGGCCATTCCGACCCTTGAGCCTGTTACACAGGAACAGTAGGAGGCCATTCAGTCCCTCTATTCCATCCTGTTACAGAGGAACAGGACGACGCCATTTCAGCCCCCCTCCTCGATTCTGTTACACAGGAACAGGAGGAGGCCATTCAGCCCCTCTCCTCGAGCCTGTTACACAGGAACAGGGGGAGGCCATACAGCCCCTCTATTCTCGCCTGTTACACAGGAACAGGAGGAGGCCATTCAGCCCCTCTATTCTAGCCTGTTACACAGGAACAGGAGGAGGCCATTCAGCCCCTCTACTCGAGGCTGGTGCACAGGAACAGGAGGAGGACATTCAGCCCCTCTCCTCGAGCATGTTACACAAGAACAGGATTTGGCCATTCAGCCCCTCTCAGGCCTGTTATACAGGAACAGGAGTAGGATATTCAGCCCCTCTAGTGCCAGTTACTCATGAACAGGAGGAGGCCATTCAGCCCCTCTCGTGCCCCTGACACAGGAACAGGGGGAGGCCATTCAGCCCCTCTATGATAGCCTGTTACACAGGAACAGGAGGAGGCCATTCAGCGCCTCTCCTCGAGCCCCTTAATCAGGAACAGGAGGAGGCCATTCAGCCCCTCTACTCGAGGCTGTTACACAGGAACAGGAGGAGGCCATTCAGCCCCTCTAAACGAACATGTTACACAGGAAAAGGAGGAGGCCATTCAGCCCCTCTCCTCGATCCTGTCACAGAGGAACAGGAGGAGGCCATTCAGCCCCTCTCCTAGAACCTGTTACAGACGAACAGGTGGAGGCCATTCAGCCCCTCTACTCGAGACTGTTGCACAGGAGCATGAAGGGGCCATTCAGCCCCTCGAGCCTGTCACACAGGAACAGGAGGAGGCCATTCATCCCTTCTACTCGAACCTGTTACACAGGAACAGGAGGAGGCCATTCAGACCCTCACCTCGAGCCTGTTAGACAGGAACAGGAGGAGGCCATTCAGCCCCTCTACTTGAGCCCCTTACACAGGAACAGGAGGAGGCCATTCAGACCCTCTCGAGCCTGTTACACAGGATCAGGAGGAGGCCATTCAGAACCTCCCGAGCCTGTTACATAGGAACAGAAAGAGGCCATTCAGCCCCTCTCCTCAAGCCTGTAACTCAGGGACAGGAGGTTGCCATTCAGCCCCTCTCGCGCCTGTTACACAGTAACAAGAGGAGGCCATTCAGCCCCTTTAATCGCGACTGTTGCACACGAACAGGAGGAGGCTATTCAGCCACTCCTCGATCTGTTACACAGAAACATGCGGAGGCCATTCAGCCCCCCTTCTCTAGCCTGTTACACAGAAACAGGAGGAGGCCATTCAGCCCCTCTTCTCGAGCCTGTTACACAGAAACAGGTGGAGGCCATTCAGCCCCTCTCCTCGAGCCTTTTACACAGGAACAGGAGAATGCCATTCAGACCCTCTATTCGATCTTGTTACACTCAAACAAAAGGAGGCCATTCAGTCCCTCTCTTCATGCCTGTTACGCAGGAACAGGAGGAGGCCATTTAGCCCCTCTCGAGCCTGATACACTGGAATAGGAGGAGGCCATTCAGCCACTCTCGAGCCTGTTGCACAGGAACAGGAGGAAGCCATTCAACCCCTCTTCCTGAGCCTGTTACAGAGGAACAGAAGGAGGCCATTCAGCCCCTCTCCTCGAGCCTGTTACACAGGAACAAGAGGAGGCCATTCAGCCCCTCTACTTGAGCCTGTTACACAGGAACAGGAGGAGGCCATTCAGCCCATCTCCTCAAGCCCCTTACACAGGAACAAGATGAGGCCAATCAGCCCCTCAGCTCGAACCTGTTAGATAGGAACAGGAGGAGGCCATTCAACCCCTCTCCTCGAACCTGTAAGATAGGAACAAAAGGAGGACATTCAGCCCCTCTCGTGCCTGTTACACACGAACAGGAGGAGGCCATTCAGCCCCTCTCCTCGAGCCTGTTACACAGGAACAGGGGGAGGCCATACAGCCCCTCTATTATAGCCTGTTACACAGGAACAGGAGGAGGCCATTCAGACCCTCACCTCGAGCCTGTTAGACAGGAACAGGAGGAGGCCATTCAGCGCCTCTCCTCGAGCCCCTTAATCAGGAACAGGAGGAGGCCATTCAGCCACTCTACTCGAGGCTGTTACACAGGAACAGGAGGAGGCCATTCAGCCCCTCTAAACGAACATGTTACACAGGAAAAGGAGGAGGCCATTCAGCCCCTCTCCTCGATCCTGTCACAGAGGAACAGGAGGAGGCCATTCAGCCCCTCTCCTCGAGCCTGTTACAGACGAACAGGTGGAGGCCATTCAGCCCCTCTACTCGAGGCTGTTACACAGGAACAGGAGGAGGCCTTTCAGCCCTCGAGCCTGTTACACAGGAACAGGAGGAGGCCATTCAGACCCTCACCTCGAGCCTGTTAGACAGGAACAGGAGGAGGCCATTCAGCCCCTCTACTTGAGCCCCTTACACAGGAACAGGAGGAGGCCATTCAGACCCTCTCGAGCCTGTTACACACGGACAGGAGGAGGCCATTTCTTCCATCTCGAGCCTGTAACTCAGGAACAGGAGGATGCCATTCAGCCCCTCTCAAGCCTGTTACACAGGAACAGGAGGAGGCCATTCAGAACCGCCCGAGCCTGTTACATAGGAACAGAAAGAGGCCATTCAGCCCCTCTCCTCAAGCCTGTAACTCAGGGACAGGAGGATGCCATTCAGCCCCTCTCCTCGAGCCTTTTACACAGGAACAGGAGAATGCCATTCAGCCCCTCTATTCGATCTTGTTACACTCAAACAAAAGGAGGCCATTCAGTCCCTCTCTTCATGCCTGTTACGCAGGAACAGGAGGAGGCCATTCAGCCCCTCTCGAGCCTGATACACTGGAATAGGAGGAGGACATTCAGCCACTCTCGAGCCTGTTGCACAGGAACAGGAGGAGGCCATTCAACCCCTCTTCCTGAGCCTGTTACAGAGGAACAGAAGGAGGCCATTCAGCCCCACTCCTCGAACCTGTTAGATAGGAACAGGAGGAGGCCATTCAACCCCTCTCCTCGAACCTGTAAGATAGGAACAAAAGGAGGCCATTCAGCCCCTCTCGTGCCTGTTACACACGAACAGGAGGAAGCCATTCAGCCCCTCTCCTCGAGCCTGTTACACAGGAACAGGGGGAGGCCATACAGCCCCTCTATTATAGCCTGTTACACAGGAACAGGAGGAGGCCATTCAGCCCCTCTATTATAGCCTGTTACACAGGAACAGGAGGAGGCCATTCAGACCCTCACCTCGAGCCTGTTAGACAGTAACAGGAGGAGGCCATTCAGCCCCTCTACTTGAGCCCCTTACACAGGATCAGGAGGAGGCCATTCAGACCCTCTCGAGCCTGTTAAACACGAACAGGAGGAGGCCATTCAGCACATCTCGAGCCTGTAACTCAGGAACAGGAGGATGCCATTCAGCCCCCTCAAGCCTGTTACACAGGATCAGGAGGAGGCCATTCAGAACCTCCCGAGCCTGTTGCATAGGAACAGAAAGAGGCCATTCAGCCCCTCTCCTCAAGCCTGTAACTCAGGGACAGGAGGTTGCCATTCAGCCCCTCTCGCGCCTGTTACACAGTAACAAGAAGAGGCCATTCAGCCCCTTTAATCGCGACTGTTACACACGAACAGGAGGAGGCCATTCAGCCCCTCTCCTCGATCTGTTACACAGAAACATGCGGAGGCCATTCAGCCCCTCTTCTCGATCCTGTTACACGGAAACAGGTGGAGGCCATTCAGCCCCTCTCCTCGAGCCTGTTACTCAGGAACAGGAGGAGGCCATTCAGCCCCTCTCCTCAAGCCCTTTTACACAGGAACAGGAGAATGCCATTCAGCCCCTCTATTCGATCTTGTTACACTCAAACAAAAGGAGGCCATTCAGTCCCTCTCTTCATGCCTGTTACGCAGGAACAGGAGGAGGACATTCAGCCCCTCTCGTGCCCCTGACACAGGAACACGGGGAGGCCATTCAGCCCCTCTCCTCGAGCCTGTTACACAGGAACAGGAGGAGGCCATTCAGCGCCTCTCCTCGAGCCCCTTTATCAGGAACAGGAGGAGGCCATTCAGCCCCTCTACTCGAGGCTGTTACACAGGAACAGGAGGTGGCCATTCAGCCCCTCTAAACGAACATGTTACAAAGGAAAAGGAGGAGGCCATTCAGCCCCTCTCCTCAATCCTGTCACAGAGGAACAGGAGGAGGCCATTCAGCCCCTCTCCTCGAGCCTGTTACAGACGAACAGGTGGAGGCCATTCAGCCCCTCTACTCGAGGCTGTTACACAGGAACAGGAGGAGGCCTTTCAGCCCTCGAGCCTGTTACACAGGAACAGGAGGAGGCCATTCAGACCCTCACCTCGAGCCTGTTAGAAAGGAACAGGAGGAGGCCATTCAGCCCCTCTACTTGAGCCCCTTACACAGGATCAGGAGGAGGCCATTCAGAAACGCCCGAGCCTGTTACATAGGAACAGAAAGAGGCCATTCAGCCCCTCTCCTCAAGCCTGTAACTCAGGGACAGGAGGTTGCCATTCAGCCCCTCTTCTCGAGCCTGTTACACAGAAACAGGTGGAGGCCATTCAGCCCCTCTCCTCGAGCCTGTTACACAGAAACAGGTGGAGGCCATTCAGCCCCTCTCCTCGAGCCTTTTACACAGGAACACGAGAATGCCATTCAGCCCCTCTATTCGATCTTGTTACACTCAAACAAAAGGAGGCCATTCAGTCCCTCTCTTCATGCCTGTTACGCAGGAACAGGAGGAGGCCATTCAGCCCCTCTCGAGCCTGATACACTGGAATAGGAGGAGGACATTCAGCCACTCTCGAGCCTGTTGCACAGGAACAGGAGGAGGCCATTCAACCCCTCTTCCTGAGCCTGTTACACAGGAACAGAAGGAGGCCATTCAGCCCCTCTCCTCGAACCTGTTAGATAGGAACAGGAGGAGGCCATTCAACCCCTCTCCTCGAACCTGTAAGATAGGAACAAAAGGAGGCCATTCAGCCCCTCTCGTGCCTGTTACACACGAACAGGAGGAAGCCATTCAGCCCCTCTCCTCGAGCCTGTTACACAGGAACAGGGGGAGGCCATACAGCCCCTCTATTATAGCCTGTTACACAGGAACAGGAGGAGGCCATTCAGCCCCTCTATTATAGCCTGTTACACAGGAACAGGAGGAGGCCATTCAGACCCTCACCTCGAGCCTGTTAGACAGGAACAGGAGGAGGCCATTCAGCCCCTCTACTTGAGCCCCTTACACAGGATCAGGAGGAGGCCATTCAGACCCTCTCGAGCCTGTTACACACGAACAGGAGGAGGCCATTCAGCACATCTCGAGCCTGTAACTCAGGAACAGGAGGATGCCATTCAGCCCCCTCAAGCCTGTTACACAGGATCAGGAGGAGGCCATTCAGAACCTCCCGAGCCTGTTACATAGGAACAGAAAGAGGCCATTCAGCCCCTCTCCTCAAGCCTGTAACTCAGGGACAGGAGGTTGCCATTCAGCCCCTCTCGCGCCTGTTACACAGTAACAAGAAGAGGCCATTCAGCCCCTTTAATCGCGACTGTTACACACGAACAGGAGGAGGCCATTCAGCCCCTCCTCGATCTGTTACACAGAAACATGCGGAGGCCATTCAGCCCCTCTTCTCGATCCTGTTACACTGAAACATGCGGAGGCCATTCAGCCCCTCTCCTCGAGCCTGTAACTCAGGGACAGGAGGTTGCCATTCAGCCCCTCTTCTCGAGCCTGTTACACAGAAACAGGTGGAGGCCATTCAGCCCCTCTCCTCGAGCCTTTTACACAGGAACACGAGAATGCCATTCAGCCCCTCTATTCGATCTTGTTACACTCAAACAAAAGGAGGCCATTCAGTCCCTCTCTTCATGCCTGTTACGCAGGAACAGGAGGAGGCCATTCAGCCTCTCTCGAGCCTGTTACACAGGAATAGGAGGAGGCCATTCAGCCCCTCTCGAGCCTGATACACAGAAACAGGAGGAGGCCATTCAGCCCCTCACCTCGAGCCTGTTACACAGAAACAGGTGGAGGCCATTCAGCGCCTCTCCTCGAGCCTTTTACACAGGAACAGGAGAATGCCATTCAGCCCCTCTATTCGATCTTGTTACACTCAAACAAAAGGAGGCCATTCAGTCCCTCTCTTCATGCCTGTTACGCAGGAACAGGAGGAGGACATTCAGACCCTCTCGTGCCCCTGACACAGGAACACGGGGAGGCCATTCAGCCCCTCTCCTCGAGCCTGTTACACAGGAACAGGAGGAGGCCATTCAGCGCCTCTCCTCGAGCCCCTTTATCAGGAACAGGAGGAGGCCATTCAGCCCCTCTACTCGAGGCTGTTACACAGGAACAGGAGGAGGCCATTCAGCCCCTCTAAAAGAACATGTTACAAAGGAAAAGGAGGAGGCCATTCAGCCCCTCTCCTCAATCCTGTCACAGAGGAACAGGAGGAGGCCATTCAGCCCCTCTCCTCGAGCCTGTTACAGACGAACAGGTGGAGGCCATTCAGCCCCTCTACTCGAGCCTGATACACTGGAATAGGAGGAGGCCATTCAGCCCCTCTCGAGCCTGATACACTGGAATAGGAGGAGGCCATTCAGCCACTCTCGAGCCTGTTGCACAGGAACAGGAGGAGGCCATTCAACCCCTCTTCCTGAGCCTGTTACAGAGGAACAGAAGGAGGCCATTCAGCCCCTCTCCTTGAGCCTGTTACACAGGAACAAGAGGAGGCCATTCAGCCCCCTCCTCGAGCCTGTTACACAGGAACAGGAGGAGGCCATGCAGCCCATCTCCTCGAGCCCCTTACACAGGAACAAGATGAGGCCATTCAGCCCCTCAGCTCGAACCTGTTAGATAGGAACAGGAGGAGGCCATTCAACCCCTCTCCTCGAACCTGTAAGATAGGAACAAAAGGAGGCCATTCAGCCCCTCTCGTGCCTGTTACACACGAACAGGAGGAGGCCATTCAGCCCCTCTCCTCGAGCCTGTTACACAGGAACAGGGGGAGGCCATACAGCCCCTCTATTATAGCCTGTTACACAGGAACAGGAGGAGGCCATTCAGACCCTCACCTCGAGCCTGTTAGACAGGAACAGGAGGAGGCCATTCAGCCCCTCTACTTGAGCCCCTTACACAGGAACAGGAGGAGGCCATTCAGACCCTCCCAAGCCTGTTACACAGGATCAGGAGGAGGCCATTCAGAACCTCCCGAGCCTGTTACATAGGAACAGAAAGAGGCCATTCAGCCCCTCTCCTCAAGCCTGTAACTCAGGGACAGGAGGTTGCCATTCAGCCCCTCTCGCGCCTGTTACACAGTAACAAGAGGAGGCCATTCAGCCCCTTTAATCGCGACTGTTACACACGAACAGGAGGAAGCCATTCAGCCCCTCCTCGATCTGTTACACAGAAACATGCGGAGGCCATTCAGCCCCTCTTCTCGAGCCTGTTACACAGAAACATGCGGAGGCCATTCAGCCCCTCTTCTCGAGCTTGTTACACAGAAGCAGGAGGAGGCCATTCAGTCCCTCTTCTCGAGCCTGTTACACAGAAACAGGTGGAGGCCATTCAGCCCCTCTCCTCGAGCCTGTTACTCAGGAACAGGAGGTGACCATTCAGCCCCTCTCCTCAAGCCCTTTTACACAGGAACAGGAGAATGCCATTCAGCCCCTCTATTTGATCTTGTTACACTCAAACAAAAGGAGGCCATTCAGCCCCTCTCTTCATGCCTGTTACACAGGAACATGAGGAGGCCATTCAGCCCCTCTCGAGCCTGTTACACAGGAACAGGAGGAGGCCATTCAACCCCTCTTCCTGAGCCTGTTACAGAGGAACAGAAGGAGGCCATTCAGCCCCTCTCCTCGAGCCTGTTACACAGGAACAGGAGGAGGCCATTCAGCCCCTCTACTCGAGGCTGTTACACAGGAACAGGAGGTGGCCTTTCAGCCCTCGAGCCTGTTACACAGGAACAGGAGGAGGCCATTCAGCCCCTCTATTCTAGCCTGTTACACAGGAACAGGAGGAGGCCTTTCAGCCCCTCTCGTGCCCCTGACACAGGAACAGGGGGAGGCCATTCAGCCCCTCTATTATAGCCTGTTACACAGGAACAGGAGGAGGCCATTCAGCGCCTCTCCTCGAGCCCCTTAATCAGGAACAGGAGGAGGCCATTCAGCCCCTCTACTCGAGGCTGTTACACAGGAACAGGAGGAGGCCATTCAGCCCCTCTCCTCGATCCTGTCACAGAGGAACAGGAGGAGGCCATTCAGCCCCTCTCCTCGAGCCTGTTACAGACGAACAGGTGGAGGCCATTCAGCCCCTCTACTCGAGGCTGTTACACAGGAACAGGAGGAGGCCTTTCAGCCCTCGAGCCTGTTACACAGGAACAGGAGGAGGCCATTCAGACCCTCACCTCGAGCCTGTTAGACAGGAACAGGAGGAGGCCATACAGCCCCTCTACTTGAGCCCCTTACACAGGAACAGGAGGAGGCCATTCAGACCCTCTCGAGCCTGTTACACACGGACAGGAGGAGGCCATTTATTCCATCTCGAGCCTGTAACTCAGGAACAGGAGGATGCCATTCAGCCCCTCTCAAGCCTGTTACACAGGATCAGGAGGAGGCCATTCAGAACCTCCCGAGCCTGTTACATAGGAACAGAAAGAGGCCATTCAGCCCCTCTCCTCAAGCCTGTAACTCAGGGACAGGAGGTTGCCATTCAGCCCCTCTCGCGCCTGTTACACAGTAACAAGAGGAGGCCATTCAGCGCCTTTAATCGCGACTGTTACACACGAACAGGAGGAGGCCATTCAGCCACTCCTCGATCTGTTACACAGAAACATGCGGAGGCAATTCAGCCCCTCTTCTCGAGCTTGTTACACAGAAGCAGGAGGAGGCCATTCAGTCCCTCTTCTCGAGCCTGTTACACAGAAACAGGTGGAGGCCATTCAGCCCCTCTCCTCGAGCCTGTTACTCAGGAACAGGAGGTGACCATTCAGCCCCTCTCCTCAAGCCCTTTTACACAGGAACAGGAGAATGCCATTCAGCCCCTCTATTCGATCTTGTTACACTCAAACAAAAGGAGGCCATTCAGTCCCTCTCTTCATGCCTGTTACGCAGGAACAGGAGGAGGCCATTCAGCCCCTCTCGAGCCTGATACACTGGAATAGGAGGAGGCCATTCAGCCACTCTCGAGCCTGTTGCACAGGAACAGGAGGAGGCCATTCAACCCCTCTTCCTGAGCCTGTTACAGAGGAACAGAAGGAGGCCATTCAGCCCCTCTCCTCGAGCCTGTTACACAGGAACAAGAGGAGGCCATTCAGCCCCCTCCTCGAGCCTGTTACACAGGAACAGGAGGAGGCCATTCAGCCCATCTCCTCGAGCCCCTTACACAGGAACAAGATGAGGCCATTCAGCCCCTCAGCTCGAACCTGTTAGATAGGAACAGGAGGAGGCCATTCAACCCCTCTCCTCGAACCTGTAAGATAGGAACAAAAGGAGGCCATTCAGCCCCTCTCATGCCTGTTACACACGAGCAGGAGGAGGCCATTCAGCCCCTCTACTCGAGGCTGTTACGCAGGAACAGGAGGAGGCCTTTCAGCCCTCGAGCCTGTTACACAGGAACGGGGGAGGCCATACAGCCCCTCTATTCTAGCCTGTTACACAGGAACAGGAGGAGGCCATTCAGCCCCTCTACTTGAGGCTGGTGCACAGGAACAGGAGGAGGCCATTCAGCCCCTCTCCTCGAGCATGTTACACAGTGACAGGAGGAGGCCATTCAGCCCCTCTCCTCGAGCATGTTACACAAGAACAGGATGAGGCCATTCAGCCCCTCTCAGGCCTGTTACACAGGAACAGGAGTAGGATATTCAGCCCCTCTAGTGCCAGTTACTCATGAACAGGAGGAGGCCATTCAGCACCTCTCGTGCCCCTGACACAGGAACAGGGGGCGGCCATTCAGCCCCTCTATTATAGCCTGTTACACAGGAACAGGAGGAGGCCATTCAGCGCCTCTCCTCGAGCCCCTTAATCAGGAACAGGAGGAGGCCATTCAGCCCCTCTACTCGAGGCTGTTACACAGGAACAGGAGGAGGCCATTCAGCCCCTCTAAACGAACATGTTACACAGGAAAAGGAGGAGGCCATTCAGCCCCTCTCCTCGATCCTGTCACAGAGGAACAGGAGGAGGCCATTCAGCCCCTCTACTCGAGGCTGTTACACAGGAACAGGAGGAGGCCTTTCAGCCCTCGAGCCTGTTACACAGGAACAGGAGGAGGCCATTCAGACCCTCACCTCGAGCCTGTTAGACAGGAACAGGAGGAGGCCATTCAGCCCCTCTACTTGAGCCCCTTACACAGGAACAGGAGGAGGCCATTCAGACCCTCTCGAGCCTGTTACACACGGACAGGAGGAGGCCATTTCTTCCATCTCGAGCCTGTAACTCAGGAACAGGAGGATGCCATTCAGCCCCTCTCACGCCTGTTACACAGGATCAGGAGGAGGCCATTCAGAACCTCCCGAGCCTGTTACATAGGAACAGAAAGAGGCCATTCAGCCCCTCTCCTCAAGCCTGTAACTCAGGGACAGGAGGTTGCCATTCAGCCACTCTCGCGCCTGTTACACAGTAACAAGAGGAGGCCATTCAGCCCCTTAAATCGCGACTGATACACACGAACAGGAGGAGGCCATTCAGCCCCTCCTCGATCTGTTACACAGAAACATGCGGAGGCCATTCAGCCCCTCTTCTCGAGCCTGTTACACAGAAACATGCGGAGGCCATTCAGCCCCTCTTCTCGAGCTTGTTACACAGAAACAGGAGGAGGCCATTCAGCCCCTCTTCTCGAGCCTGTTACACAGAAACAGGTGGAGGCCATTCAGCCCCTCTCCTCGAGCCTGTTACTCAGGAACAGGAGGTGACCATTCAGCCCCTCTCCTCAAGCCCTTTTACACAAGAACAGGAGAATGCCATTCAGCCCCTCTATTCGATCTTGTTACACTCAAACAAAAGGAGGCCATTCAGTCCCTCTCTTCATGCCTGTTACGCAGGAACAGGAGGAGGCCATTCAGCCCCTCTCGAGCCTGATACACTGGAATAGGAGGAGGCCATTCAGCCACTCTCGAGCCTGTTGCACAGGAACAGGAGGATGCCATTCAACCCCTCTTCCTGAGCCTGTTACAGAGGAACAGAAGGAGGCCATTCAGCTCCTCTCCTCGAGCCTGTTACACAGGAACAAGAGGAGGCCATTCAGCCCCCTCCTCGAGCCTGTTACACAGGAACAGGAGGAGGCCACTCAGCCCATCTCCTCGAGCCCCTTACACAGGAACAAGATGAGGCCATTCAGCCCCTCAGCTCGAACCTGTTAGATAGGAACAGGAGGAGGCCATTCAACCCCTCTCCTCGAACCTGTAAGATAGGAACAAAAGGAGGCCATTCAGCCCCTCTCGTGCCTGTTACACACGAACAGGAGGAGGCCATTCAGCCCCTCTCCTTGAGCATGTTACACAGTAACAGGAGGAGGCCATTCAGCCCCTCTCCTCGAGCATGTTACACAGGAACAGGAGGAGGCCGTTCAGCCCCTCTCCTCGAGCATGTTACACAAGAACAGGATGAGGCCATTCAGCCCCTCTCGTGCCTGCTACACAGGAACAGGAGGAGGATATTCAGCCACTCTCCTCGAGCCTGGTACACAGGAACAGGAGGAGGCCGTTCAGCCCCTCTCCTCGAGCCTGTTACACAGGAACAGGAGGAGGCCATTCAGCCCCTCTCATGCCGGTTACACAGGAACAAGAGGAGGACATTCAGACCCACTCCTCGATCCTCTTACACAGGAACAGCAGGAGGCCTTTCCGCCCCTCTCCTCGTGCATATTATAATGGAAGAGGATGACGCAATTCAGCCCCTCTCTCGAGCCTGTTACACAGGAACAGGAGGAGGCCATTCAGCCCCTCTCCTCGAGCCTGTTACACAAGTACAGGAGGAGGCCATTCAGCCCCTCTCTTCGAGTCTTTTACTCAGGAACAGGAGGAGGCCATTCAGCCCCTCTACTCGAGCCTGTTACACAGGAACAAGAGGAGGCCAATCAACCCCTCTCCTCGAGTCTATTACACAGGAACAGGAGGAGGCCATTCAGCCCCTCTCTTCGAGCCTGTTACACAGGAACAGGATGAGGCCATTCAGCCCCATCCTCGTGCCTGTTACACAGGAACAGTATGAGGCCATTCAGCCCCCTCCTCGAGCCTGTTAGATAGGAACAGGATGAGGCCATTCAGCCCCTTTTGCGCCTTTTACACAGGAACAGGAGGAGGATATTTAGCCCCTCTCCTCTAACCTGTTGCACAGGAACAGGAGGAGGCCACTCAGCCCCTCTCCTCGAGCCTGTTACACAGGAACAGGAGGAGGCCATTCAGCCCCTCTCCTCAAGCCTGTTACACAGGAACAGCAGGAGGCCATTCATCCCCTCTACTCGAGAATGTTACACAGGAACAGTTAGGAGGCCATTCAGCCCCTCGAGCCTGTTACACAGGAGCAAGAGGATGCCATTCAGCCCCACTCCTCGACCCTGGACACAGGAACAGTACGAGACCATTCAGCCCCACGAGCCTGTTACACAGGAGCAAGAGATTCCATTCAGCCCCTCTCATGCTTGTTACACAGGAACAGGAGGAGGCCATTCAGTCCCTGTCGAGCCTGTTACACGAGTACAGGAGGAGGCCATTCAGCCCTTTTCAAGCCTGTTGCACAGGAACAGGACAAGGCCATTCAGCCCCTCGCGAGCCTGTTACACAGGAACAGGAGGAGGACATTCAGGCCCTCTCCTCGAGCCTGTTACACTGGAACAGGAGGAGGTCATTCAGCCCCTCTCCTCGAGCCTGAACACAGGAACAGGAGGAGGCCATTCAGCCCCTCTCATGCCTGTTACACATGAACAGGAGGAGGCCATTCAGCCCCTGTCGAGCCAGTTGCACAGGAACAGGAGGAGGCCATTCAGCCCCTCGAGCCTGTTACACAGGAACAGGAGGAGGCCATTCAGCCCCTCTCATGCCTGTTACACAAGAACTGGAGGAGGCCATTCTGCCCCTCTCCTCGAGCCTGTTACACTAGATCAGGAGGAGGCCATTCAGCCCCTCTCCTCGAGCCCGTTACACAGGAACAGGAGGAGGCCATTCAGCCCCCTTCTCGAGCCTGCTACACAGGAACAGCAGGAGGCCATTCAGCCCCTCTCCTCGGGCCTGTTACACAGGAAGAAGAGGAGGCCATTCAGCCCTCTCCTCGAGACCCTAAGACAGGAACAGGAGGAGTCCATTCAGCCCCCACCGCGAGGTTGTTACACAGGAACAGGAGGAGGCCATTCAGCCCTTCAATCCTGTTACACAGGAACAGGAGGAGGCCATTCAGCCCCTCTACTCAAGCCTGTTACACATGAACAGGAGGAGGCCATTCAGCCCCATTCTCGAGCCTGTTGCACAGGAACAGGAGGAGGCCATTCAGCCCCTCTACTGGAGCCTGTTACACAGGAACGGCAGGAGGCCATTCAGCCCCTCTCCTTGAGCCCCTTACACAGGAACAGGAGGAGGCCATTCAGACACTCTCGAGCCTGTTACACTCGAACAGGAGGAGGCCATTCAGCCCCTCTCCTCGAGCCTGTTACACAGGAACAGGAGGAGGCCATTCAGCCCCTCTCCTCGAGCCTGTTACACAGGAACAGGAGGAGGCCATTCAGCCCCTCAAGCCTGTTACACAGGAACAGGAGGAGGCCATTCAGCCCCTCAAGCCTGTTACACTAGAACAGTTGGAGGCCATTCAGCCCCATTCTCAAGCCTGTTACACAGGTACAAGAGGAGGCCATTCAGCCCCTCTACTCGAGTCTGTTACACAGAAACATGAGGAGGCCATTCAGCCTCTCTACTCGAGCCTGTTACACATGAACAGGAGGAGGCCATTCAGCCCCATTCTCGAGCCTGTTGCACAGGAACAGGAGGAGGCCATTCAGCCCCTCTACTGGAGCCTGTTACACAGGAACAGGAGGAAGCCATTCAGCCCATCTCCTTGAGCCCCTTACACAGGAACAGGAGGAGGCCATTCAGACACTCTCGAGCCTGTTACACTCGAACAGGAGGAGGCCATTCAGCCCGTCTCCTCGAGCCTGAACACAGTGACAGTACGAGGCCATTCAGCCCCTCTCCTCGAGCCTGTTACACAGGAACAGGAGGAGCCCATTCAGCCCCTCTCGAGCCTGTTACTGAGGAACAGGAGGAGGACATTCAGCCCCTCTCCTCGAGCCTGTTACACAGGAACAGGATGAGGCCATTCAGCCCGTCTTGCGCCTGTTACACAGGAACATGAGGAGGCCATTCAGATCCATCCTCGAGCCTGTTACACAGGAAGAGGATGAGGCCATTCAGCCCATCTCGAGCCTGTTACACAGGAATAGGAGGAGGCCATTCAGCACCTCTCGATCCTGTTACACAGGAACAGGAGGAGGCCATTCAGCCCCTAACGAGCCGGTTATACAGGAACAGGAGGAGGCCATTCAGTTCCTCTCGAGCCTGTTACACAGGAACAGGAGGAGGCCATTCAGCCCCTCGAGCCTGCTACACAGGAACAGGAGGAGGCCATTCAGCCCCTCTCCTCAAGCCTGATATACAAGTACAGGAGGAGGCCATTCAGCCCCTCTCCTCGAGGCTGTTACACAGGAACAGGAGGAGGCCATTCAGCCCCTCTCCTCGAGCCTGTTACAGACGAACAGGAGGGGGCCATTCAGCCCGTCTCCTCGAGTACCTTATACAGGAACAGGAGCAGGCCATTCAGCCCCTCTGAAGCCTGTTACACAGAAACATTTGGAGGCCATTCAGCTCCTCTATTCGAGAAGGTTACACAGGAACAGTTAGGAGGCCATTCAGCCCCTCTCCTCGAGCCTGTTACACAGGTACAAGAGGAGGCCATTCAGCCCCTCTCCTCGAGTCTGTTACACAGGAACAGGAGGAGGCCATTCAGCCCCTCTCCTCGAGCCTGTTACACAGGAACAGGAGGAGGATATTCAGCCCCTCTCCTCGAGCCTGTTACACAGGAACAGTTAGGAGGCCATTCAGCCCCCTTCTCGAGCCTGCTACACAGGTACAGCAGGAGGCCACTCAGCCCCTCTATTCGAGAATGTTACACAGGAACAGTTAGGAGGCCATTCAGCTCCTCTCCTCGAGCCTGTTACACAGGAGGAGGCCATTCAGCCACTCTCCTGAAGCCTCTTACAGACGAGCAGGAGGAGGCCATTCAGTCTGTCTTGCGCCTGTTACACAGGAACAGCAGGAGGCCATTCAGCCCCTCTATTCGAGAATGTTACCCAGGAACAGTTAGGAGGACATTCAGCCCCTCTCCTCGAGCCTGTTACACAGGAACAGGATGAGGCCATTCAGCCCATCTCGAGCCTGTTACACAGGAATAGGAGGAGGCCATTCAGCACCTCTCGATCCTGTTACACAGGAACAGGAGGAGGCCATTCAGCCCCTAACGAGCCGGTTATACAGGAACAGCAGGAGGCCATTCAGCCCGTCTTCTCGAGCACCTTATACAGGAACAGGAGGAGGCCATTCAGCCCCTCTCCTCGAGCCTGTTACACAGGAACAAGAGGAGGCCATTCAGCCCCTCTCCTCGAGCCCCTTACACAGGAACAGGAAGAGGCCATTCAGACACTCTCGAGCCTGTTACACTCGAACAGGAGGAGGCCATTCAGCCCCTCGAACCTGTTACAGTAGAACAGGAGGAGGCCATTCAGTCCCTCTACTGGAGCCTGTTACACAGGAACAGCAGGAGGCCATTCATCACTTCTACTCGCGAATGTTACACAGGAACAATTAGGAGGCCATTCAGCCCCTCTCCTTGAGCCTGAACACATGAACAGTACGAGGCCATTCAGCCCCTCTCATGCCTGTTACACATGAACAGGAGGAGGCCATTCAGCCCCTCTCGAGCCTGTTACTGAGGAACAGGAGGAGGATATTCAGCCCCTCTCCTCAAGCTTGTTATACAGGAACAGGAGGAGGACATTCAGCCCCTCTCCTCGAGCCTGTTACACTGGAACAGGAGGAGCCAATTCAGCCCGTCGTGCGCCTGTTACACAGGAACTGGAGGAGGCCATTCAGATCCATCCTCGAGCCTGTTACACAGGAACAGGATGAGGCCATTCAGCCCATCTCGAGCCTGTTACACAGGAACAGGAGGAGGCCATTCAGCCCCTAACGAGCCGGTTATACAGGAACAGGAGGAGGCCATTCAGCCCCTCGAGCCTGCTACACAGGAGCAGCAGGAGGCCATTCAGCTCCTCTATTCGAGAATGTTACACAGGAACAGGAGGAGGCCATTCAGCCCCTCTCCTCAAGCCTGATATACAAGTACAGGAGGAGGCCATTCAGCCCCTCTCCTCGAGGCTCTTACACAGGAACAGGAGGAGGCCATTCAGCCCCTCTCCTCGAGCCTGTTACAGACGAACAGGAGGAGGCCATTCAGCCCGTCTCCTCGAGTATCTTATACAGGAACAGGAGGAGGCCATTCAGCCCCTTGAGCCTGTTACACAGGAATAGGGGGAAGCCGTTCAACCCCTCTATTCTTGCCTGTTACACACGAACAGGAGGAGGCCATTCAGCCCCACTATTCTAGCCGAACAGTTAGGAGGCCATTCAGCCCCTCGAGCCTGTTACACAGGAACAGGAGGAGGCCATTCAGCGCCCCTCCTCGAGCCTGTTACACAGGAACAGGATGAGGCCATTCAGCCCCATTCTCGAGCCTGCTACACAGGAACAGCAGGAGTCCATTCAGCCCTCATTTCGAGAATGTTACAAAGGAACAGTTAGGTGGCCATTCAGCCCCTCTCCTCGAGCTTGTTACACAGGAGCAGGAGGAGGCCATTCAGCCCCCTTCTCAAGCCTGCTACACAGGAACAGGAGGAGGCCATTCATCCCCTCTACTCGAGAACATTACATAGGAACAGTTAGGCGGCCATTCAGCCCTCTCCTCGAGCACCTTACACAGGTACAGGAGTAGACCATTCAGCTCCTCTCCTCAAGCCTGTTACACAGGAACAGGAGGAGCCCATTCAGCCCCACGAGCCTGTTACACTGGAACAGGAGGAGGCCATTCAGCCCCTCCCCTCGAGCCTGTTACACAGGAACACGAGGAGGACATTCAGCCCCTCGAGCCCGTTACACTGGAACAGAAGGAGGCCATTCAGTCCCTCTACTCGAGCCTGTTACACAGGAACAGGTGAAGCCATTCAGCCCCCTTCTCAAGCCTGCTATACAGGAGCAGCAGGAGGCCATTCAGCCCCTCTCTTCGAGGCTGTTACACCGGAACAGGATTAGGCTATTCAGCCCCTCTCCTCGAGCCCATTACACAGGAACAGGAGGAGGCCTTCAGCCCCTCTACTGGAGCCTGTTACACAGGAACAGCAGGAGGCCATTCATACCCTCTACTCGAGAACTTTACACAGGAACAGTTAGGAGGCCGTTCAGCCCCTCTCCTCGAGCCTGTTGCATAGGAACAGGAAGAGGCCATTCAGCCCCTCGAGCCTCTTACACAGGAGCAAGAGGAGGCCATTCAGCCCCTCTCATGCCTGTTACACATGAACAACAGGAGGCATTCAGCCCCTGTCGAGCCTGTTACACAAGAACAGGAGGAGGCCATTCAGCCCCTCTCCTCGAGCCTGTTGCACAGATACAGGAGGAGCCCATTCAGCCCCTCTCCTCGAGCCTGTTACACAGGAACAGGAGGAGCCCATTCAGCCCCTCTCGAGCCTGTCACAGAGGAACAGGAGGAGGCCATTCAGCCCCTCTCCTCGAGCCTGTTACACTGGAACAGAAGGAGGCCATTCAGTCCCTCTACTCGAGCCTGTTACACAGGAATAGGAGGAAGCCATTCAGCCCCTCTACTCGATCCTGTTACACAGTAACAGGAGGAGGCCATTCAGCCCCTCTCCTCGAGCCGGTTACACAGGAACAGGAGGAGGCCATTCAGCCCTCTCCAAGACCTTGTTACAAAGGAACAGGAGGAGGCCATTCAGCCCCCTTCTCGAGCCTGCTACACAGGAACAGCAGGAGGCCATACAGCCCCTCTCCTCGAGACGTTAAGACAGGAACAGGAGGAGGCCATTCAGCCCCCTTCTCGAGCCTGTTACACATGAACAGGAAAAGGACATTCAGCCCCTCAAGCCTGTTACACAGGAACAGGAGGAGGCCATTCAGTCCCCTCCTCGAGCCTGTTACACAGGAACAGGAGGAGGCCATTCAGCCCCTCGTCTCGAGCCTGTTACACAGGAACAAGAGGAGGCCATTCAGCCCCTTTACTCGATCCTGTTACACAGGAACAGGAGGAGGCCATTCAGCCCCTCGTCTCGAGCCTGTTACACAGGAACAAGAGGAGGCCATTCAGCCCCTTTACTCGATCCTGTTACACAGGAACAGGAGGAGGCCATTCAGCCCCTCCACCCGAGACTGTTACACATGAACAGGAGGAGGCCATTCAGCCCCTCTACCCAAGACTGTAACACAGGAACAGGAGGAGGCCATTCAGACCCTCTACCCGAGACTGTTACACAGGAACAGGAGGAGGCCATTCAGCCCCTCTACCCGAGACTGTTACACCGAACAGGAGGAGGCCATTCAGCCCCACAAGCCTGTTACACAGGAACAGGAGGAGGCCATTCAGCCCATCTAAATGAGACTGTTACACAGGAACAGGAGGAGGCCATTCAGCCCCTTTACTCGATCCTGTTACACAGGAACAGAAGGAGGACATTCAGCCCCTCAATCCTGTTACATAGGAACAGGAGGAGGCCATTCAGCCCACATAAACGAGACTGTTACACAGGAACTGGAGGAGCCCATTCAGCCCCTCTCAAGCCTGTTGCACAGGAACAGGAGGAGGCCATTCAGCCCCTCTCCTCGAGCCTGTTACACAGGAACAGGAGGAGCCCATTCTGCCCCTCTCGAGCCTGTTACACAGGAACAGGAGGAGGCCATTCAGCCCCTCTCCTCGAGCCAGTTACACAGGAACAGGAGGAGGACATTCAGCCCCTGGAACCTGTTACACTGGAACAGAAGGAGGCCATTCAGTCCCTCTACTCAAGCCTGTTACACAGGAATAGGAGGAGGCCATTCAGTCCCTCTACTCGATCCTGTTATACAGGAACAGGTGAAGCCATTCAGCCCCCTTCTCAAGCCTGCTACACAGGAACAGCAGGAGGCCATTCAGCCCCTCTCCTCGAGCCTGATACACAGGAACAGGAGGAGGCCATTCAGCCCCTCTCCTCGAGCCTGTTACACAGGAACAGGAGGAGGCCATTCAGCCCCTCTCCTCGAACTTGTTACAAAGGAACAGTAGGAGGCCATTCAGCCCCTCTACTCGATCCTGTCACACAGGAACAGGAAGAGGCCATTCAGCCCCTTCTCTCGAGCCTGTTACACAGGAACAGGAGGAGGCCATTCAGCCCCTTTACTCAATCCTGCTACACAGGAACAGGAGGAGGACATTCAGCCCCTCCATCCTGTTACATAGGAAAAGGAGGAGGCCATTCAGCCCCCTTTTTCGAGCCTGTTCTACAGGAACAGGAGGAGGACATTCAGCCTCTCAATCCTGTTACATAAGAACAGGAGGAGGCCATTCAGCCCATCTAAATGAGACTGTTACACAGGAACAGGAGAAGGCCATTCAGCCCCTCTCAAGCCTGTTACACAGGATCAGGAGGAGGCCATTCAGCCCATCTCCTCGAGCCTGTTACACAGGAACAGGGTGGGGGGGGGGTTGGGCGCGGATTCGTGCCTGAGTTATCCAGCGAATACTCTCTCCGACGCTGTAGGCGTGGACCGGCTCTAAGGCTCCCCTCAGTCAGGATCGGGACACACCGCTGGAGGCAGGGTCCTCTGGGAGTCGTCCCCGCTAACTAAACATCCCCCCCTCCCCACCCCGCCACCCCCACCACCGCCAGGTACAGGAGGCACCGGGACACGAGGCTCTACATAGAGCTGTCTCTCGGTGTCGCTCTGTCACCACGCGGCCAGTGTAAGCTGGACTTCCGAAAGGCTTTGGACGCAGTGCCACATGAAAGGCTTTCCGGCAGAGACAGTGGGTTGGGGGGGTGGTGGGGTCACTGGGATGGGAGGAAACAGAGAGGGCGGAGGGGGTGTGGGGTCACTGGGATGGGAGGAAACAGAGAGGGCAGCGGGGGTGTGGGGTTGGGGAGATGGAGGAAGTTGCGGGGGGGGCTATTATGGAATTCCCGGGGCTCGGATTCCCCCCCGGCCGGGCGTGCGGGACCCAGAGTTGAGAAATTCCAGACGATACGAAAAGCTGGGAGCTGAGCGAGGAGGGTGGGGGGTGGGGGGGGGTCAAGCCGCAGCTGCATTCAACCTTGGGTAGGCCACACTTGGAATATTGGCTGCAATTCTGGTCCCCACATCTCCGCAAGGAGATGGAGGCGTTGGAGAGGGGGCAGACGGGAGGGTCACCCGGACTGACCAACCTGGAACTGAGCCCCGAGGTGGGGACTGGGACCCTGACCCTCCCCGGTGACACCGTGGGCAGATAGGGGGCAGGTGCAGTTCAATGCGGAGAGCTGTGGGCTGAGACGCTTTGGTACAGAGAATATGGACAGTATAAAATAAAGGACACGAGGGGATCGGTGTCTTGGTTTATATAAACGACGTAGATGACTATGTGGGGGGTAGGATTAGTAAGTTTGCGGATGACACAAAGATTGGCCGGGTGGTTAACAGTGAGGTTGAGTGTCTTGGGCCACAGGAAGATATAGACGGGATGGTCAAATGGGCAGATAAGTGGCAGATGGAATTTAACCCTGAAAAGTGTGAGGTGATACACTTTGGAAGGAGGAATTGGACAAGGAAGTATTCAATGAACAACATGGCACTAGGAAGTTCTGGGGAACAAAGGGACCTTGGCGTGTGTGTCCATAGATCTCTGAAGGCGGAGGGGCATGTTAGTGGGGGAGGTGAAAAAGGCACAGGGGACACTTGCCTTTATCAATCGAGGCACAGATTACAAAAGTAGGGAGGTGATGTTGGAGTTGTATAGACCCTTGGTGAGGCCACAGCTGGAGTACTGGGTGCAGTTGTGGTCACCACATTATAGGAAGGATGTGATTGTACTGGAGGGGGTGCAGAGGAGATTCACCAGGATGTTGCCTGGGATGAAACATTTAAGTGATGAAGAGAGGTTGGATAGACTTGGGTTGTTTTGGTTGGAGCAGAGAAGACTGAGGAGCGACCTGTTCGAGGGGTACAAGATGATGAGGGGCACGGACAGGGTGGGTAGGGAGCAGCTTAGTTGAAGGGTCAGTCACAAGGGGACATTAGTTCAAGGTGAGGGGCAGGAGGTTTAGGGGGGGGATGTGAGGAGAAACTTTCTTACCCAGAGGGTGGTGAGGGTGTGGAATGCGCTGCCTGGGAGGGTGGTGGAGGGTGGGTTAGACTCACATCCTTTAAAAAGTACCTGGACGAGCGCTCGGCACCTCATAACGTTCGAGGCTGTGGGGGCCGAGTGCTGGTCAATGGGGTTAGGGAGGTAGGTCAGGGGTTTCTCACGGGGTCAGTACAGACTCGATGGGCCGAATTCTGTGCGGGAGCAGAGAGAGCTGGGTGTTTATGTACATTGATCATTGAGGACAGGTGGAGAGAGAGGTTAATATAGTGGACAGCATCCTGGGATTTATTCACAGGGGCACCGAGTACAAGAGCTGGGAGGTTATGCTGAATTTATATTAGACACTTGGTGAGACCCCAGCTGGAGTATTGTGTACAGTTCTGGGCTCCACGCTACAGGAAGGGTGTGGACACACTGGAGAGAGGGCGGAAGAGGTTTACAGGAACGGTCCCAGGGATGAGAAACTTCAGCTATGAGGGTAGATCGGAGACGTCGGGACTGTCCTCCTGGGAGAGAGAGACTCGGTGGAGATGTTCAAATGGAGTTGGGGGGGGGGTGGTGAACAGAGCGGATAGGGAGAAGCTGTTCCCGCTCGTAAAAAAGGACGGAGAACCCTGAGGGGCACAGATTTCAAGCGATTTGTCAAACAGGTGAATTGTGAGGTGAGAATAACGCTGTTCACCCCCAGCGAGCGGATGGGGGTCTGGAATGAGCTGGCTGGAGGTGGGGTGCAAGCAGGTTCGATCGAAGCTCTCGAGAGGGGGGTTGCTGGGTGGTTATTGGAATGGAAACGACGGGCAGGGGGGGTGTTGGGGGGGGGCGTAAATCTGCCACCCTTACCCGGTCTGGGCTGCATGTGACTCCAGACCCCCACAGTCACGTGGCTGACCCTTCACTGTCCCCCTGAGATCCTAGACTCCCCCCCAAAACCCCCACAACGCTCAGGTCCCATGAGATGACATGGGATCCACAAGTTAAATACCCCCCTCCTGTCCCCTCGGAGACCCACCCCCCCAGTGGTTTCCCTTCACCAGGGAATGTCACAACACCAGAAAGAGTCCGTCAACATGGAGATGAAGCAGTTTATTAAAGCAAACGCCAGTCACAAAATCCAGGAGCCGACAACTTATAAAAGCCCCATAACAGAGTTCAACCTCTCAGTCTGCTTCATTGACTCAAGAGGGAGGAGGTAAGGAGTGTCTTAAAGGTGGAGGTTACAGAGATATGGGGGGTGTAGGGGGCTGGAGGAGGTTACAGAGATAGGGAGGGTTGTAGGGGCTGGAGGAGGTTACAGAGATAGGGAGGGGTGTAGGGGCTGGAGGAGGTTACAGAGATAGGGAGGGTTGTAGGGGCTGGAGGAGGTTACAGAGATAGAGAGGGGTGTAGGGGCTGGAGGAGGTTACAGAGATAGGGAGGGGTGTAGGGGCTGGAGGAGGTTACAGAGATAGGGAGGGGTGTAGGGGCTGGAGGAGGTTACAGAGATAGGGAGGGGTGTAGGGGGTTGGAGGAGGTTACAGAGATAGGGAGGGGTGTAGGTGGCTGGAGGAGGTTACAGAGATAGGGAGGGGTGTAGGTGCTGGAGAAGGTTACAGAGATAGAGAGGGGTGTAGGGGCTGGAGGAGGTTACAGAGATAGGGAGGGGTGTAGGTGCTGGAGGAGGTTACAGAGATAGGGAGGGGTGTAGGGGCTGGAGGAGGTTACAGAGATAGGGAGGGGTGTAGGGGCTGGAGGAGGTTACAGAGATAGGGAGGGGTGTAGGGGCTGGAGGAGGTTACAGAGATAGGGAGATTTATATATAGAATAACAGACACCCGGGAGTGATTTACTGATCTGAATCTAATCGAGGGGTTCGGGGTGGTTTATATATAGAATAACAGATACCCGGGAGTGAGTTACAGACTGGAATCTAATCGAGGGGTTCGGGGTGGTTTATATATAGAATAACAGATACCCGGGAGTGAGTTACAGACTGGAATCTAATCGAGGGGATCAGGGTGGTTTATATATAGAATAACAGATACCCGGGAGTGAGTTACAGACTGGAATCTAATCGAGGGGCTTGTGGTGGTTTATATATAGAATAACAGATACCCGGGAGTGAGTTACAGACTGGAATCTAATCGAGGGGTTCGGGGTGGGTTATATATAGAATAACAGATACCCGGGAGGGAGTTACGTATCTAATGAATGGTTTTGCGTGTTAGGAATATATTTATATGTTAAGTCCCCGGGCGTGTAGAATCTTTATCTCAGTCCCCAACTCTCTCTCGTGTCTGAATGTTCACTTCATCATCTTGGGCTGAGAATGTCACCACACTTTGGTCCTCAGGTCTCTGACTGCCGCAGTGCTGATAGTCAGCGTCGTCCGCTCGTGCTTTCAGGCTGGTGTATGTTGAATCCTGAGCTGGCTCCGTCTGGGGGGAGCTGGGCCCAGCCCCGGCCTGCTGCCTGACGGAGCCTGAGCTAGGCCCAGCCCCGGCCTGCTGCCTGACGGAGCCTGAGCTAGGCCCAGCCCCGGCCTGCTGCCTGACGGAGCCTGAGCTAGGCCCAGCCCCGGCCTGCTGCCTGACGGAGCCTGAGCTAGGCCCGGCCCCGGCCTGCTGCCTGACGGAGCCTGAGCTAGGCCCAGCCCCGGCCTGCTGCCTGACGGAGCCTGAGCTAGGCCCGGCCCCGGCCTGCTGCCTGACGGAGCCTGAGCTAGGCCCGGCCCCGGCCTGCTGCCTGACGGAGCCTGAGCTAGGCCCGGCCCCGGCCTGCTGCCTGACGGAGCCTGAGCTAGGCCCAGCCCCGGCCTGCTGCCTGACGGAGCCTGAGCTAGGCCCGGCCCCGGCCTGCTGCCTGACGGAGCCTGAGCTAGGCCCGGCCCCGGCCTGCTGCCTGACGGAGCCTGAGCTAGGCCCGGCCCCGGCCTGCTGCCTGACGGAGCCTGAGCTAGGCCCAGCCCTGACCTCCGCTGTCGGTCCAGAGGGCCCCTTTGGCCCAGCCTGCGCCCACTGGCCTTGGTCCTGGCCTAGATGTTTGGGGTCAGGATGAATCCCAGGAATGAGCAAATCGGAGTAAATTCCTTCTTCTCCTGCAACGAAGAAAGTCCGATGTCAGGGCAAAAGGAAACACTCCCAGGACAGTTACAGCACGGGGTTAGATACAGAGTAAATCTCCCTCTACACTGTCCCCATCAAACACTCCCAGGACAGGTACAGCACGGGGTTAGATACAGAGTAAAGCTCTCTCTACACCGTCCCCATCAAACACTCCCAGGACAGGTACAGCACGAGGTTAGATACAGAGTAAAGCTCTCTCTACACCGTCCCCATCAAACACTCCCAGGACAGGTACAGCACGGGGTTAGATACAGAGTAAATCTCCTTCTACACTGTCCCCATTTAAAACTCCCAGGACAGGTACAGCACGGGGTTAGATACAGAGTAAATCTCCTTCTACACTGTCCCCATCAAACACTCCCAGGACAGGTACAACACGAGGTTAGATACAGAGTAAATCTCCCTCTACACTGTCCCCATCAAACACTCCCAGGACAGGTACAGCACGGGGTTAGATACAGAGTAAATCTCCCTCTACACCGTCCCCATCAAACACTCCCAGGACAGGTACAGCACGGGGTTAGATACAGAGTAAATATCCCTCTACACTGTCCCCATCAAACACTCCCAGGACAGGTACAGCACGGGGTTAGATACAGAGTAAATCTCCCTCTACACTGTCCCCATCAAACACTCCCAGGACAGGTACAGCACGGGGTTAGATACAGAGTAAATCTCCCTCTACACCGTCCACATCAAACACTCTCAGGACAGGTACAGCACGGGGTTAGATACAGAGTAAATCTCCCTCTACACCGTCCCCATCAAACACTCCCAGGACAGGTACAGCACGGGGTTAGATACAGAGTAAATCTCCCTTTACACCGTCCCCATCAAACACTCCCAGGACAGGTACAGCACGGGGTTAGATACAGAGTAAATCTCCCTCTACACTGTCCCCATCAAACACTCCCAGGACAGGTACAGGGGTTAGATACAGAGTAAATCTCCCTCTACACTGTCCCCATCAAACACTCCCAGGACAGGTACAGCACGGGGTTAGATACAGAGTAAAGCTCTCTCTACACTTTACCCATCAAACACTCCCAGGACAGGTACAGCACGGGGTTAGATACAGAGTAAATCTCCCTCTACCCCGTCCCCATCAAACACTCCCAGGACAGGTACAGCACGGGGTTAGATACAGAGTAAATCTCCCTCTACACTGTCCCCATCAAACACTCCCAGGACAGGTACAGCACGGGGTTAGATACAGAGTAAATCTCCCTCTACACTGTCCCCATCAAACACTCCCAGGACAGGTACAGCACGGGGTTAGATACAGAGTAAATCTCCCTCTACACCGTCCCCATCAAACACTCCCAGGACAGGTACAGCACGGGGTTAGATACAGAGTAAATCTCCCTCTACACTGTCCCCATCAAACACTCCCAGGACAGGTACAGCACGAGGTTAGATACAGAGTAAAGCTCTCTCTACACTGTCCCCATCAAACACTCCCAGGACAGGTACAACACGAGGTTAGATACAGAGTAAATCTCCCTCTACACTGTCCCCATCAAACACTCCCAGGACAGGTACAACACGAGGTTAGATACAGAGTAAATCTCCCTCTACACTGTCCCCATCAAACACTCCCAGGACAGGTACAGCACGGGGTTAGATACAGAGTAAATCTCCCTCTACACCGTCCCCATCAAACACTCCCAGGACAGGTACAGCACGGGGTTAGATACAGAGTAAATCTCCCTCTACACTGTCCCCATCAAACACTCCCAGGACAGGTACAGCACGGGGTTAGATACAGAGTAAATCTCCCTCTACACTGTCCCCATCAAACACTCCCAGGACAGGTACAGCACGGGGTTAGATACAGAGTAAATCTCCCTCTACACCGTCCCCATCAAACACTCCCAGGACAGGTACAGCACGGGGTTAGATACAGAGTAAATCTCCCTCTACACCGTCCCCATCAAACACTCCCAGGACAGGTACAGCACGGGGTTAGATACAGAGTAAATCTCCCTCTACACTGTCGCCATCAAACACTCCCAGGACAGGTACAGCACGGGGTTAGATACAGAGTAAATCTCCCTCTACACTGTCCCCATCAAACACTCCCAGGACAGGTACAGGGGTTAGATACAGAGTAAATCTCCCTCTACACTGTCGCCATCAAACACTCCCAGGACAGGTACAGCACGGGGTTAGATACAGAGTAAATCTCCCTCTACACTGTCGCCATCAAACACTCCCAGGACAGGTACAGCACGGGGTTAGATACAGAGTAAATCTCCCTCTACACCGTCCCCATCAAACACTCCCAGGACAGGTACAGCACGGGGTTAGATACAGAGTAAAGCTCTCTCTACACTTTACCCATCAATCCCTTCCTGGGCAAATCCCTATGTTAACCAAGCTGTTCCCAAAGTCGTGTTGTCCCACCCCCGGTCAGTCTTTGCCACAGTCAATTACAGTTTGAATGACCCTCTTGGCCAGTTTTTGATCTATTACCTTTATCCATTCTTGGTTTTGTCTCCTTGGGGCCTGGATAGATGACAGAGCGAAAAGGAAACATTCAGAATCAGATATTAGCAGGTCTCTATTATCATTCTGTCTCCCCCATGTCTCTCTCTGGCTCACCCATGTCCCTCTCTATCTGTCTCCCCCATGTCTCTCTCTGGCTCACCCATGTCCCTCTCTATCTGTCTCCCCCATGTCTCTCTCTCTCTGTCTCCCCCATGTCTCTCTCTGTCTCCCCCATGTCTCTCTCTGGCTCACCCATGTCTCTCTCTATCTGTCTCCCCCATGTCTCTCTCTGGCTCACCCATGTCCCTCTCTATCTGTCTCCCCCATGTCTCTCTCTGGCTCACCCATGTCCCTCTCTATCTGTCTCCCCCATGTCTCTCTCTCTCTGTCTCCCCCATGTCTCTCTCTCTCTGTCTCCCCCATGTCTCTCTCTGGCTCACCCATGTCCCTCTCTATCTGTCTCCCCCATGTCTCTCTCTCTCTCTTCCCCCATGTCTCTCTCTCTGTCTCCCCCATGTCCCTCTCTATCTGTCTCCCCCATGTCTCTCTCTCTCTCTTCCCCCATGTCTCTCTCTCTCTCTCTCCCCCATGTCTCTCTCTCTCTGTCTCCCCCATGTCTCTCTCTCTCTGTCTCCCCCATGTCTCTCTCTCTCTCTCCCCCATGTCTCTCTCTCTCTGTCTCCCCCATGTCTCTCTCTGGCTCACCCATGTCCCTCTCTATCTGTCTCCCCCATGTCTCTCTCTGGCTCACCCATGTCTCTCTCTCTGTCTCCCCCATGTCTCTCTCTCTCTGTCTCCCCCATGTCTCTCTCTGGCTCACCCATGTCCCTCTCTATCTTTCTCCCCCATGTCTCTCTCTGGCTCACCCATGTCTCTCTCTCTGTCTCCCCCATGTCTCTCTCTCTATCTCTCCCCCATGTATCTCTCTCTCTGTCTCCCCCATGTCTCTCTCTCTGTCCCCCCCAATGTCTCTCTCTCTGTCTCCCCAATGTCTCTCTCTTTCTCCCCCATGTCTCTCTCTATCTCCCCATGTCTCTCTCTATCTCCCCCATGTCTCTCTCTCTCTCCCCAATGCCTCTCTCTCCCCAATGTCTCTCTCTGTCTCCCCCATGTCTCTCTCTTTCTCCCCCATGTCTCTCTCTATCTCCCCCATGTCTCTCTCTCTCTGTCTCCCCCATGTCTCTCTCTCTCTCCCCCATGTCTCTCTCTCTCCCCCATGTCTCTCTCTCTCTCCCCCATGTCTCTCTCTCTGTCTCCCCCATGTCTCTCTCTCTCTCCCCCATGTCTCTCTCTCTCCCCCATGTCTCTCTCTCTCTCCCCCATGTCTCTCTCTCTGTCTCCCCCATGTCTCTCTCTGTCTCCCCCATGTCTCTCTCTCTGTCTCCCCCATGTCTCTCTGTCTGTCTCCCCCATGTCTCTCTCTCTGTCCCCCCCATGTCTCTCCCTCTCTCTCTCCCCCATGTCTCTCTCTCTCCCCCATGTCTCTTTCTCTCTCTCCCCCATGTCTCTCTCTCTGTCTCCCCCATGTCTCTCTCTGTCTCCCCCATGTCTCTCTCTCTGTCTCCCCCATGTCTCTCTGTCTGTCTCCCCCATGTCTCTCTGTCTGTCTCCCCCATGTCTCTCTCTCTCTGTCTCCCACATGTCACTCTCTCTGTCTCAACCATGTCTCTCTCTCTGTCTCAACCGTGTCTCTCTCTCTGTCTCCCCCATGTCTCTCTCTCTATCTCTCCCCCATGTCTCTCTTTCTCTGTCTCCCCATGTCTCTCTCTCTGTCCCCCCCATGTCTCTCTCTCTCTGTCTCCCCCATGTCTCTCTCTCTGTCTTCCCCATGTCTCTCTCTGTCTCCCCTATGTCTCTCTCTCTGTCTCCCCTATGTCTCTCTCTCTCGCTCTCCCCCATGTCTCTCTCTCTGTCTCCCCCATGTCTCTCTCTGTCTCCCCCATGTCTCTCTCTCTCTGTTTCCCCCATGTCTCTCTCTCTCTCTCTGTCTCCCCCATGTCTCTCTCTCTGTCTCCCCCATGTCTCTCTCTCTCTGTCTCCCCCATGTCTCTCTCTCTGTCTCCCCCATGTCTCTCTCTCTGTCTCCCCCATGTCTCTCTCTCTGTCTCCCCCATGTCTCACTCTCTGTCTCCCCCATGTCTCTCTCTCTGTCTCCCCCATTTCTCTCTCTCTCCCGCTCCCCCATTTCTCTCTCTCTATCCCTCTCCCCCATGTTTCTCTCTGTGTCCCCCCCATGTCTCTTTGTCTCCTCCATGTCTCTCTTTCCCTCTCCCCCATGTCTCTTCTCTCTGTTTCCCCCATGTCTCTTTCTTTGTCTCCTCCATGTCTCTCTCTCCCTCTCCCCCATCTCTCTCTCTCTCTGTCTTCCCCATGTCTCTGTCTCTCTGTCTCCCCAATGGCCCTCTCTCTCTGTCCCCCCCATGTCTCTCTCTCCCGCTCCCCCATGTCTCTATCTCTGTCTCCCCCATGTCTCTCTGTCTGTCTCCCCCATGTCTCTCTCTCTGTCCCCCCCATGTCTCTCTCTCCCGCTCCCCCATGTCTCTATCTCTGTCTCCCCCATGTCTCTCTGTCTGTCTCCCCCATGTCTCTCTCACTCTGTCTCCCCCATGTCTCTCTGTCTGTCTCCCTCATGTCTCTCTGTCTGTCTCCCCCATGTCTCTCCCTCTGTCTCTCGCTCTCTTTCTCCCACACTCCCTCTCTCTGTCTCTCTTTCTCTCTATGTCTCTCTTTCTGTCGCTCCCTGTTTATCTCTCTCTCCCCCATTTCCATATCTCTCTTGTCCTCCCTTCTCTAACACACCCTCTCCTTTTGATTTATACATCCCTCTCTCTCTCTCTCTCTCTCCATCTGTTGGTCTCTGTATCTCTCCACCTCCCTATTTCACTACATCCATTAATTTTTGTACCAAGCTTGATATTTCTCACTCCTTTCATCCCTTTCTCTCATTCTGTCTATCACCACGTGCCCCTATCTCCCACCACACTCCCAGACAATGCCAGTGTAGCCCCCTCTGTCCCTCCCACACCCAGTGCCAGTGCAGCCCCCTCTGTCCCTCCCACACCCAGTGCCAGTGCTGCCCCCTCTCTCCCTCCCACACCCAGTGCCAGTGCAGCCCCCTCTGTCCCTCCCACACCCAGTGCCAGTGCTTCCCCCTCTGCCCCTCCCACACCCAGTGCCAGTGCAGCCCCCTCTCTCCCTCCCACACCCAGTGCCAGTGCTGCCCCCTCTCTCCCTCCCACACCCAGTGCCAGTGCTGCCTCCTCTGTCCCTCCCACACCCAGTGCCAGTGTAGCCCCCTCTCTCCCTCCCACACCCAGTGCCAGTGCTGCCTCCTCTGTCCGTCCCACACCCAGTGCCAGTGTAGCCGCCTCTCTCCCTCCCACACCCAGTGCCAGTGTAGCCCCCTCTCTCCTTCCACACCCAGTGCCAGTGCAGCACACTCTCTCCCTCCCACACCCAGTGCCAGTGCAGCCCCCTCTCTCCCTCCCACACCCAGTGCCAGTGCTGCCCCCTCTCTCCCTCCCACACCCAGTGCTGCTGCTGCCTCCTCTCTCCCTCCTAAACCCAGTGCCAGTGCTGCCTCCTCTGTCCCTGCCACACCCAGTGCCAGTGGTGCCCGCTCTCTCCCTCCCACACCCAGTGCCAGTGCTGACTCCTCTGTCCCTGCCACACCCACTGCCAGTGGTGCCCGCTCTCTCCCTCCCACACCCAGTGCCAGTGTTGCCTCCTCTGTCCCTGCCACACCCAGTGCCAGTGGAGCCCGCTCTGTCCCTCCCACATCCAGTGCCAGTGCTGCCTCCTCTCTCCCTCCCACACCCAGTGCCAGTGCAGCACCCTCTGCCCCTCCCACACCCAGTGCCAGTGCTGCCCCCTCTCTCCCTCCCACACCCAGTGCCAGTGCATCCTCCTCTCTCCCTCCCACACCCAGTGCCAGTGCTGTCCCCCCTCTCTCCCTCCCACATCCAGTGCCAGTGCTGCCCCCTCTCTCCCTCCCACACCCAGTGCCAGTTCTGCCCCCTCTCTCCCTCCCACACCCAGTGCCAGTGCTGCCTCCTCTCTCCCTCCCACACCCAGTGCCAGTGCTGCCCCCTCTCCCCCTCCCACACCCAGTGCCAGTGCTGGCTCCTCTCTCCCTCCCACACCCAGTGCCAGTGCTGCCCCCTCTCTCCCTCCCACACCCAGTGCCAGTGTAGCCCCCTCTGCCCCTCCCACACCCAGTGCCAGTGCTGGCTCCTCTCTCCCTCCCACACCCAGTGCCAGTGTAGCCCCCTCTGCCCCTCCCACACCCAGTGCCAGTGCTGTCCCCCCTCTCTCCCTCCCACAGCCAGTGCCAGTGTAGCCCCCTCTGCCCCTCCCACACCCAGTGCCAGTGCTGGCTCCTCTCTCCCTCCCACACCCAGTGCCAGTGCTGCCCCCTCTCTCCCTCCCACACCCAGTGCCAGTGCTGCCCCCTCTCTCTCTCCCTCCCACACCCAGTGCCAGTGCTGCCCCCTCTCTCCCTCCCACACCCAGTGCCAGTGCTGCCCCCTCTCTCCCTCCCACACCCAGTGCCAGTGCTGCCCCCTCTCTCCCTCCCACACCCAGTGCCAGTGCAGCCACCTCTCTCCCTCCCTCCCACACCCAGTGCCAGTGCTGCCCTCTCTCCCCCTCCCACACCCAGTGCCAGTGTAGCCCCCTCTGCCCCTCCCACACCCAGTGCCAGTGCTGGCTCCTCTCTCCCTCCCACACCCAGTGCCAGTGTAGCCCCCTCTGCCCCTCCCACACCCAGTGCCAGTGCTGTCCCCCCTCTCTCCCTCCCACAGCCAGTGCCAGTGTAGCCCCCTCTGCCCCTCCCACACCCAGTGCCAGTGCTGGCTCCTCTCTCCCTCCCACACCCAGTGCCAGTGCTGCCCCCTCTCTCCCTCCCACACCCAGTGCCAGTGCTGCCCCCTCTCTCTCTCCCTCCCACACCCAGTGCCAGTGCTGCCCCCTCTCTCCCTCCCACACCCAGTGCCAGTGCTGCCCCCTCTCTCCCTCCCACACCCAGTGCCAGTGCTGCCCCCTCTCTCCCTCCCACACCCAGTGCCAGTGCAGCCACCTCTCTCCCTCCCTCCCACACCCAGTGCCAGTGCTGCCCCCTCTCTCCCTCCCACACCCAGTGCCAGTGCTGCCCCCTCTCTCCCTCCCACACCCAGTGCCAGTGTAGCCCCCTCTCTCCCTCCCACACCCAGTGCCAGGGCAGCCCCCTCTCTCCCTCCCACACCCAGTGCCAGTGCTGGCTCCTCTCTCTCTCTCCCTCCCACACCCAGTGCCAGGGCAGCCCCCTCTGTCCCTCCCACACCCAGTGCCAGTGCTGCCCCCTCTCTCCCTCCCACACCCAGTGCCAGTGCTGCCCCCTCTCTCTCTCCCTCCCACACCTAGTGCCAGGGCAGCCCCCTCTCTCCCTCCCACACCCAGTGCCAGTGCAGCACCCTCTGTCCCTCCCACACCCAGTGCCAGTGCTGCCCCCTCTCTCCCTCCCACACCCAGTGCCAGTGCTGCCCCCTCTCTCTCTCCCTCCCACACCCAGTGCCAGTGCAGCACCCTCTGTCCCTCCCACACCCAGTGCCAGTGCTGCCCCCTCTCTCTCTCCCTCCCACACCCAGTGCCAGTGCTGCCCCCTCTCTCTCTCCCTCCCACACCCAGTGCTGGGAATGGGAGCACCTTGTCTGCTGTCCATCCGCTCCCAGCGCCAACCCAATACCCAACTGGATTCCTCCCGGCAAAGATGGAAGGTGATCAGCGAAGCTGCAGCCCAGATCGCCATGAACATTGCTGTCAGCACTATCTTCACTTTCTGGTATTGTTGCCATGAACTATCTGCAAATAGAGAAAGAGGTGGAGAGAGAATGTTAATAAGGAGCAACACCGACAGGTCATCGTGTGTGTGTGTGTGTGTGTGTGTTTGTCTGAGTGTGTGAAGGAGAGAGAGAGAATGTGTGTGTGTGTGTGTGTGAAGGAGAGAGAGAGAATGTGTGTGTGTGTGTGAAGGAGAGAGAGAGAATGTGTGTGTGTGTGAAGGAGAGAGAGAATGTGTGTGTGTGTGTGTGTGAAGGAGAGAGAGAGAATGTGTGTGTGTGTGTGAAGGAGAGAGAGAGAATGTGGGTGTGTGTGTGAAGGAGAGAGAGAGAATATGTGTGTGTGTGTGTGTGAAGGAGAGAGAGAATATGTGTGTGTGTGTGTGTGTTTATCTGAGTGTGTGAAGGAGAGAGAGAGAATGTGTGTGTGTGAAGGAGAGAGAGGGAATGTGTGTGTGTGTGTGTGAAGGAGAGAGAGAGAATATGTGTGTGTGTGTGTGTGTTTGTCTGAGTGTGTGAAGGAGAGAGAGAATGTGTGTGTGTGAAGGAGAGAGAGGGAATGTGTGTGTGTGTGTGTGAAGGAGAGAGAGAGAATATGTGTGTGTGTGTGTGTGTTTGTCTGAGTGTGTGAAGGAGAGAGAGAATGTGTGTGTGTGAAGGAGAGAGAGGGAATGTGTGTGTGTGTGTGAAGGAGAGAGAGAGAATGTGTGTGTGTGTGTGAAGGAGAGAGAGAATGTGTGTGTGTGTGTGTGAAGGAGAGAGAGAGAATGTGTGTGTGTGCGTGTGAAGGAGAGAGAGAGAATGTGTGTGTGTGTGTGAAGGAGAGAGAGAGAATGTGTGTGTGTGTGTGAAGGAGAGAGAGAATGTGTGTGTGTGTGTGAAGGAGAGAGAGAATGTGTGTGTGTGTGTGTGTGTGTGTGAAGGAGAGAGAGAGAATGTGTGTGTGTGTGTGAAGGAGAGAGAGAGAATGTGTGTGTGTGTGAAGGAGAGAGAGAGAATGTGTGTGTGTGTGTGAAGGAGAGAGAGAGAATGTGTGTGTGTGAAGGAGAGAGAGAGAATGTGTGTGTGTGTGAAGGAGAGAGAGAGAATGTGTGTGAGTGTGAAGGAGAGAGAGAAAATGTGTGTGTGTGTGTGTGAAGGAGAGAGAGAGAATGTGTGTGTGTGTGAAGGAGAGAGAGAATGTGTGTGTGTGTGAAGGAGAGAGAGAGAATGTGTGTGTGTGTGTGAAGGAGAGAGAGAGAATGTGTGTGTGAAGGAGAGAGAGAGAATGTGTGTGTGTGTGTGAAGGAGAGAGAGAGAATGTGTGTGTGTGTGTGAAGGAGAGAGAGAGAATGTGTGTGTGTGTGTGAAGGAGAGAGAGAGAATGTGTGTGTGAAGGAGAGAGAGAGAATGTGTGTGTGTGTGTGAAGGAGAGAGAGAGAATGTGTGTGTGAAGGAGAGAGAGAGAATGTGTGTGTGTGTGAAGGAGAGAGAGAGAATGTGTGTGTGTGTGTGAAGGAGAGAGAGAGAATGTGTGTGTGTGTGTGAAGGAGAGAGAGAGAATGTGTGTGTGAAGGAGAGAGAGAGAATGTGTGTGTGTGTGAAGGAGAGAGAGAGAATGTGTGTGTGTGTGTGAAGGAGAGAGAGAGAATGTGTGTGTGTGTGTGAAGGAGAGAGAGAGAATGTGTGTGTGTGTGTGAAGGAGAGAGAGAGAATGTGTGTGTGAAGGAGAGAGAGAGAATGTGTGTGTGTGTGTGAAGGAGAGAGAGAGAATGTGTGTGTGAAGGAGAGAGAGAGAATGTGTGTGTGTGTGAAGGAGAGAGAGAGAATGTGTGTGTGTGTGAAGGAGAGATAATGTGTGTGTGTGTGTGTGAAGGAGAGAGAGAGAATGTGTGTGTGTGTGAAGGAGAGAGAGAGAATGTGTGTGTGTGTGTGTGAAGGAGAGAGAGAGAATGTGTGTGTGTGTGTGTGAAGGAGAGAGAGAGAATGTGTGTGTGTGTGTGTGAAGGAGAGAGAGAGAATGTGTGTGTGTGAAGGAGAGAGAGAGAATGTGTGTGTGTGTGTGAAGGAGAGAGAGAGAATGTGTGTGTGTGAAGGAGAGAGAGAGAATGTGTGTGTGTGTGTGAAGGAGAGAGAGAATGTGTGTGTGTGTGTGTGTGTGTGTGTGAAGGAGAGAGAGAGAATGTGTGTGTGTGTGTGTGTGGGAAAGAGTGAGCATAGTGTGCGTGTGAGTGAGAGGTGTATGAGAGAGAGCATCAGAGTGTGTGAAAAAGAGAGAGAGAGAGAGAGGATGAGAGAGAGGATAAGTCTGTGTGTGTTAGAGAGAGAAAGAGTCTGTGAGAGTGTGTGCCTGTGAGTGTGAGTATGTGTATGAGGGAGTCCGTCTGAGTGTGTGTCGGACTGGGATTGTGAGTGTGATTGTGTAAGAGTGAGTGTGACTGTGTGTGTAAGAGTGTGTGTGTGTAAGAGTGAGAGAGATTTGAGTGTGTGAATGTGATTGAGTGTGTAAAAATGTGTGTGGGAGTGTGATTGAGTGTTTGCGCCTGTGTGATTGTGTGTGTCTGCCTCTGTGATTGTGTAAGAGTGTGTGAGTGTGTGAGCAGTAGTGTAAATAAGTGTTTAAGAGTGTGAGTGAGTGAGAGTGAGTGTGTAATAGTGTGTGGGAATGAGTGTGTAAGAGTGTGTCTGAGAGACTGAGTGTGATTGAGTGTATGAGTGTGTGAGAGCGTTGGAGTGTCAGAGTGAGTGTGATTGAGAATGTAAGTGTGTGTGTGTGATTGGGTGTGTAAGAATGTGTGAGAGGATGATAGAGTGTATGAGTGTGTGAGTGTCAGATTGAGTGTGATTGAGAATGTAAGAGTGTGTGTGTGAGAGAGTGAGTGTAATTGGGTGTGTGAGTGAGTGTGATTGAGGGTGTAAGAGTGAGATTGAGTGTGTGAGTGTGAGTGTGTAAGAGTGAGTGTGAGAGAGTAAGCATAACTGAGTGTGTGAGAGTGAGTGTGATTGAAAGTGTGAGCATGTGAGCGAGTGAGTGTGATTGAGTGTGTAAGAGTGTAAGAGTATGTGTGTGATTGGGTGTGTAAGAATGTGTGAGAGGGTGATTGAGTGTATGAGTGTGTGAGTATGTGTGAGTGTCAGAGTGAGTGTGATTGAGAATGTAAGAGTGTGTGTGTGAGAGAGTGAGTGTAATTGGGTGTGTGAATGAGTGTGATTGAGGGTGTAAGAATGTGTGAGAGGGTGATTGAGTGTGCGTGTGAGTGTGATTGGGAGTGTGAGTGTGTGAGAATGAGTGTGATTGGGTGCGTAAGAGTGTATGATTGTGTGAGAGTGAGTACGTAAGAGCGTGCGTGTGTGTGAGTGAGTGTGTGAGAGTGAGAGTGAGTGTGAGTGTGTGTGAGCGTGTGAGAGTGTGTGTGTGTGAGAGAGTGTGTGTGTGAGTGAGTATGTGAGAGTGAGTGTGAGTGTGAGCATGTGAGAGTGTGTGTGTGTGAGTGAGAGTGAGAGTGAGTGTGAATGTGTGAGAGTTTGTGTGTGTGAGAGTGAGTGTGAGTCTGTGAGAATGAGAGTGAGTGTGTGTGTGAGAGAGAGTGAGTGTCTGTGATAGAGTAAGAGTGTGTGTGAGAGAGTGAGTGTGAGAGTGAGAGTGAGTGTGTGTGTGTGAGTGAGAGTGTGTGTGTGTGAGAGTGAGAGTATGTGTGTATGTGTGTAAGAGTGAGTGTGTGTGTATGTGTGTGAGATGAGTGTGTGTGTGAGTGAGTGTGAGTGTGTGAGAGAGTGAAAGTGTGAGAGAGTGAGTGTGTGGGTGTGAGAGTGAGAGTGAGTATGTGTGTATGTGTGTGAGAGTGAGTGTGTGTATTTGTGTGAGAGTGAGTGTGTGTGTGAGTGAGTGTGAGTGTGTAAGAGAGTGAGAGTGTGAGAGAGTGTGTGTGAGAGAGTGAGTGTGTGTGTGAGAGTGAGTGTGTGTGAGAGAAAGTGAGTGTGAGTGTGTGAGAGGGTGTGAGTGTGTGTGTTTGAGTGAGAGTGTAAGTATGTGTGAGTGTGTGTGTGTGAGAGTGAGTGTGAGTCTGTGTTTGAGAGAGTATGTGTATGTGAGAGTGAGAGTGAGTGTGTGAGAGAGAGTGAGTGTGAGTGTTTGAGAGTGTGTGTGTGTGAAAATGAGTGTGTGTGAGTGAGTGTGTGAGAGTGAGTGTGAGTGTGTGAGAGTGTGTGTTTGAGAGTGAATGTGTGAGAGTGACTGTGAGTGTGTGAGAGTGAGAGTGAGTATGAGTGTGTGAGAGTAATTGTGAGTGTGTAAGAGTGGGTATGTGTGTGAGAGTGAGTGTGTGCGTGTGACAGTGTGTGAGTCTGTGTGTGTTTGAGTGTGAGTATGAGTGTGTGAGAGTGAGTGTGAGTGTGTGAGAGTGAGTGTGTGAGAGTGAGAGCGAGAGTGAGTGTGAGTGTGTGAGAGTGAGTGAGAGTGTGTGAGAGTGAGAGTGAGTGTGTGTGAAAGTCAATGTGAGTGTGTGAGTGAGAGTGAATGTGAATGTGTGAGTGTGCATGTGTGTATGAGTGTGTATTTGGGTGTGAGTGTGAGTGTGTGAGTGTGTGACAGTGAGTATGAGTGTGTGACAGTGAGCGTGAGTGTGAGTGTGTGAGAGTGAGAGTGTGTGTGTGAGAGTGAGAGTGAGTGTGAGTGTGTGTGTGAGTGAGCATGTGAGTGTGTGAGAATGCGTGTGTGTGTGTGAGAATGAGTGTGTGTGTGTGAGAGAGTGTGTGTGAGAGTGAGAGTGAGTGTGAGTGTGTAAGAGTGAGTGTGAATGTGTGACAGTGAGTGTGAGTGTGTGACAGTGAGCGTGAGTGTGAGTGTGTGAGAGTGAGAGTGTGTGTGTGAGAGTGAGAGTGAGTGTGAGTGTGTAAGAGTGAGTGTGAATGTGTGAGAGTGAGTGTGTGTGAGAGTGAGTGTGTGTGAGTGAGTGTGTGCGAGAGGGTGAGTGTGAGTGTGTCAGTGTGTGAGTGTGAGTGTGTGAGAGTGAGTGTGAGTGTGTGAGAGTGATTGTGTGTAAGTGTGAGTATGTGGGTGAGTGAGTGTGTGAGTGTGAGTGTGTGTGAGAGTGTGAGTGTGTGAGAGTGAGTATATGTGTGAGATTGAGTGTGTGAGAGTGAGTGTGTGAGAGAGAGTGAGTGTGAGTGTGAGAGTGAGTGTGATTGTGAGAGAGTGTGTGTGTGTGTGTGTGAGAATGCGTGTGAGTGTGATTGAGTGTGTGTGTGAGAGTGAGAGTGTGTGAGAGTGAGTGTCAAAGTGTATCTCTTTGAGGGTGTGTGTGTGAGTGAGTGTGTATCTGTTTGAGGGTGTGTGTGTGAGTGAGTGTGTATCTGTTTGAGGGTGTGTGTGCGTGAGTGTGTATCTGTTTGAGGGTGTGTGTGTGTGTGTGTATCTGTTTGAGGGTGTGTGTGAGTGAGTGTGTATCTGTTTGAGGGTGTGTGTGTGAGTGATTGTGTATCTGTTTGAGGGTGTGTGTGTGAATGAGTGTGTATCAGTTTGAGGGTGTGTGTGAGTGAGTGTGTATCTGCTTGAGGGTGTGTGAGTGAGTGTGTATCTGTTAGAGGGAGTGTGTGAGTGAGTGTGTATCTGTTTGAGTGTGTGTGTGTGTGAGTGTGCATCTGTTTGAGGGCGTGTGTGAGTGAGTGTGTAGCTGTTTGAGGGTGTGTGAGTGAGTGTGTATCTGTTTGAGGGTGTGTGAGTGAGTGTATATCTGTTTGAGGGTGTGTGAGTGAGTGTGTATCTGTTTGAGGGTGTGTGAGTGAGTGTGTATCTGTTTAAGGGAGTGTGTGTGAGTGTGTATCTGTTTGAGTGTGTGTGTGTGTGTGAGTGTGCATCTGTTTGAGGGTGTGTGTGAGTGAGTGTGTATCTGTTTGAGGGAGTGTGTGAGTGAGTGTGTATCTGTTTGAGTGTGTGTGTGTGTGAGTGTGTATGTGTTTGAGGGCGGGTGTGTGTGAGTGTGTATCTGTGGGTGTGTGTGTGAGTGTGTGCCTGATTGAGGGTGTGTGTGAGTGAGTGTGTATCTGTTTGAGGAAGTGTGTGCGAGTGAGTGTGTATCTGTTTGAGTTTGTGTGAGTGTGTATATGTTTGAGGGTGTGTGTGAGTGAGTGTGTATCTGTTTGTGGGCGTGTGTGAATGAGTGTGTATCTGTTTGAGGGTGTGTGTGTGTGAGTGTGTATCTGTTTGAGGGTGTGTGTGAGTGAGTGTCTATCTGTTTGAGGGTGTGTGTGAGTGAGTGTGTATCTGTTTGAGTGTGTGTGTGAGTGAGTGAGTGTGTATATGTTTGAGGGAGGGTGTGAGTGAGTGTGTATCTGTTTGAGGGTGTGTGTGTGAGTGAGTGTATATCTGTTTGAGGGTATGAGTGTGTGAGTGAGTGTGTATCTGTTAGAGGGAGTGTGTGAGTGAGTGTGTATCTGTTTGAGGGAGTGTGTGTGTGAGTGTGTATCTGTTTGAGGGCGTGTGTGAGTGAGTGTATATCTGTTTGAGGGTTTGTGTGAGTGAGTGTGTATCAGTTTGAGGGTTTGTGTGAGTGAGTGTGTATCAGTTTGAGGGTTTGTGTGAGTGAGTGTGTATCTGTTTGAGGGAGTGTGTGTGAGTGAGTGTGTATCAGTTTGAGGGTTTGTGTGAGTGAGTGTATATCTGTTTGAGGGAGTGTGTTTGTGAGTGAGTGTGGATCTGTTTGAGGGTGTGAGTGTGTATCTGTTTTAGGGTGCGTGTGAGTGAGTGTGTATCTGTTTGAGGGTGTGTGTGTGAGTGAGTGTGTATCTGTTTTAGGGTGCGTGTGAGTGAGTGTGTATATGTTTGAGGGTGTGTGTGAGTGTGTATCTGTTTGAGGGTGTGTGTGTGAGTGTGTATCTGTTTGTGGGTGTGTGAGTGAGTGTGTATCTGTTTGAGGGTGTGTGTTTGTGAGTGAGTGTGTATCTGTTTGAGGGTGTGTGTGTGTGAGTGTGTATCTGTTTGAGGGTCTGTGTGAGTGAGTGTGTATCTGTTTGAGGGTCTGTGTGAGTGAGTGTGTATCTGAGAGTGTGTGTGTGTGAGTGAGTGTGTATCTGAGAGTGTGTGTGTGAGTGTGTATCTGTTTGAGGGTGTGTGCGTGAGTGAGTGTGTATCTGTTTAAGGGAGTGTGTGTGAGTGAGTGTGTATCTGTTTGAGGGTGTGTGTGTGTGAGTGTGTATCTGTTTGAGGGTGTGTGTGAGTGAGTGTGTATCTGTTAGAGGGAGTGTGTGAGTGAGTGTGTATCTGATGAGGGAGTGTGTGTGTGTGAGTGTGTATCTGTTTGAGTGTGTGTGTGTGTGTGTGTATCTGTTTGAGGGCGTGTGTGAGTGAGTGTATATCTGTTTGAGGGTTTGAGTGAGTGAGTGTGTATCAGTTTGAGGGTTTGTGTGAGTGAGTGTGTATCTGTTTGAGGGAGTGTGTGTGAGTGAGTGTATATCAGTTTGAGGGTTTGTGTGTGTGAGTGTGTATCTGTTTGAGTGTGTGTGTGAGTGAGTGTGTAACTGTTTGTGGGCGTGTGTGAATGAGTGTCTATCTGTTTGAGGGTGTGTGTGAGTGAGTGTGTATCTGTTTGAGGGTGTGTGTGTGTGTGTGTATCAGTTTGAGGGTGTGTGTGTGAGTGAGCGGGTATCTGTTTGAGGGTGTGTGTGAGTGAGTGTGTATCTGTTTATGGGTGTGTGAGTGAGTGTGTATCTGTTTGTGGGTGTGTGTGAGTGAGTGTGTATCTGTTTGAGGGTGTGTGAATGAGTGTGTATCTGTTTGTGGGTGTGTGTGAGTGAGTGTGTATCTGTTTGAGGGTGTGTGTGAGTGAGTGTGTATCTGTTTGAGGGTGTGTGTGAGTGAGTGTGTATCTGTTTGAGTGTGTGTGTGAGTGAGTGTGAATCTGTTTGAGGGTGTGTGCGAGTGAGAGTGTATCTGTTTGAGGGTGTGTGTAAGTGAGTGTGTATCTGTTTGTGGGTGTGTGAGTGAGTGTGTATCTGTTTGAGGGTGTGTGTTTGTGAGTGAGTGTGTATCTGTTTGAGGGTGTGTGTAAGTGAGTGTGTATCTGTTTGTGGGTGTGTGAGTGAGTGTGTATCTGTTTGAGGGTGTGTGTTTGTGAGTGAGTGTGTATCTGTTTTAGGGTGCGTGTGAGTGAGTGTGAATCTGTTTGAGGTTGTGTGTGTGAGTGTGTATCTGTTTGAGGGTGTGTGTGTGAGTGTGTATCTGTTTGAGGGTGTGTGTGTGAGTGTGTATCTGTTTGAGGGTGTGTGTGTGAGTGAGTGTGTATCTGTTTGAGGGTGTGTGTTTGTGAGTGAGTGTGTATCTGTTTGAGGGTGTGTGTGTGTGAGTGTGTATCTGTTTGAGGGTCTGTGTGAGTGAGTGTGTATCTGTTTGAGGGTCTGTGTGAGTGAGTGTGTATCTGAGAGTGTGTGTGTGTGAGTGAGTGTGTATCTGAGAGTGTGTGTCTGAGTGTGTATCTATTTGAGGGTGTGTGCGTGAGTGAGTGTGTATCTGTTTAAGGGAGTGTGTGTGAGTGTGTATCTGTTTGAGGGTGTGTGTGCGTGAGTGTGTATCTGTTTGAGGGTGTGTGTGAGTGAGTGTGTATCTGTTTGAGGGTGTGTGTATGAGTGAGTGTGTATCTGTTTGAGGGTGTGTGTGTGTGTGTGTATCTGTTTGAGGGAGTGTGTGTGAGTGTGTATCTGTTTGAGGGTGTGTGTGCATGAGTGTGTATCTGTTTGAGGGTGTGTGTGAGTGAGTGTGTATCTGTTTGAGGGTGTGTGTGTGTGAGTGTGTATCTGTTTGAGGGAGTGTGTGTGTGTGAGTGTGTATCTGTTTGAGTGTGTGTGTGCGTGAGTGTGTATCTGTTTGAGGGTGTGTGTGAGTGAGTGTGTATCTGTTTGAGGGTGTGTGTGTGTGAGTGTGTATCTGTTTGAGGGAGTGTGTGTGTGAGTGTGTATCTGTTTGAGTGTGTGTGAGTGAGTGTGAATCTGTTTGAGGGTGTGTGCGAGTGAGTGTGTATCTGTTTGAGGGTGTGTGTGTGAGTGAGTGTGTATCTGTTTGAGTGTGTGTGTGAGTGAGTGTGAATCTGTTTGAGGGTGTGTGCGAGTGAGAGTGTATCTGTTTGGGGGTGTGTGTGTGAGTGAGTGTGTATCTGTTTGAGGGTGTGTGAGTGAGTGTGTATCTGTTTGAGGGTTTGTGTGAGTGAGTGTGTATCTGTTTGTGGGCGTGTGTGAATGAGTGTCTATCTGTTTGAGGGTGTGTGTGAGTGAGTGTGTATCTGTTTGAGGGTGTGTGTGTGTGTGTGTATCAGTTTGAGGGTGTGTGTGTGAGTGAGCGGGTATCTGTTTGAGGGTGTGTGTGTGAGTGTGTATCTGTTTGTGGGTGTGTGAATGAGTGTGTATCTGTTTGAGGGTGTGTGTGAGTGAGTGTGTATCTGTTTGAGGGTGTGTGAATGAGTGTGTATCTGTTTGAGGGTGTGTGTAAGTGAGTGTGTATCTGTTTGTGGGTGTGTGAGTGAGTGTGTATCTGTTTGAGTGTGTGTGTTTGTGAGTGAGTGTGTATCTGTTTGAGGGTGTGAGTGTGTATCTGTTTTAGGGTGCGTGTGAGTGAGTGTATATCTGTTTGAGGGAGTGTGTGTGAGTGTGTATCTGTTTGAGGGTGTGTGTGTGAGTGTATATCTGTTTGAGGGAGTGTGTGTGAGTGTGTATCTGTTTGAGGCAGTGTGTGTGCGTGAGTGTGTATCTGTTTGAGGGTGTGTGTGAGTGAGTGTGTATCTGTTTGAGGGTGTGTGTGTGAGTGAGTGTGTATCTGTTTGAGGGTGTGTGTGCATGAGTGTGTATCTGTTTGAGGGTGTGTGTGAGTGAGTGTGTATCTGTTTGAGGGTGTGTGTGTGTGAGTGTGTATCTGTTTGAGGCAGTGTGTGTGCGTGAGTGTGTATCTGTTTGAGAGTGTGTGTGAGTGAGTGTGTATCTGTTTGAGGGTGTGTGTGTGTGAGTGTGTATCTGTTTGAGGGAGTGTGTGTGTGAGCGTGTATCTGTTTGAGTGTGTGTGAGTGAGTGTGAATCTGTTTGAGGGTGTGTGCGAGTGAGTGTGTATCTGTTTGAGGGTGTGTGTGTGAGTGAGTGTGAATCTGTTTGAGGGTGTGTGCGAGTGAGTGTGTATCTGTTTGAGGGTGTGTGTGTGAGTGAGTGTGTATCTGTTTGAGGGTGTGTGTGTGAGTGTGTATCTGTTTGAGGGTGTGTGTATGTGAGTGTGCATCTGTTTGAGGATGTCTTTGAGTGAGTGTGTATCTGTTTGAGTGTGTGTGTGAGTGAGTGTGTATCAGTTTGAGGGTGTGTGTGAGTGAGTGTGTATCTGTTTGAGGGTGTGTGAGTTAGAGAGAGCGAGAGAGACAGTGATTGGGAGAGAGAGACCGAAAGAGTAACAGAGAGAGAGATACAGATGAGGGGGAGAGACAGAGAGAGAGAGAGAGAGAGAGAGAGAGCGAGATAGAGATGGTTAGAGAGAGACAGTGAGAAAGACAGAGTGAGAGAGAAACAGAGAAAGAAACAGAGAGTGAGACAGAGATACAGAGAAACAGAGAGAGACAGTGAGTGAGTCAGAGTTAGAGAGGGAGAGACAGCGTGAGACAGAGATTGAGGGGGAGAGACAGAGAGAGAGAGGGAGTCAGAGAGAGAGAGATAGAGAGAGAGTCCGAAAGAGAAACAGAGTGAGACAGAGATAGAGAGAGAGATAGAGAGAGAGACAGGGAGAGAGAGACAGAGAGAGAGGGAGAGGGAGAGATAGAGAACGAAACCGTGGGCAAGAGAGGGAGACAGAGAGAGAGTCAGAGAGAGAGAGAGAGTCCGAGAGAGAAACAGAGAGTGAGACAGAGATAGAGAGAGAGATAGAGAGAGAGACAGGGAGAGAGAGACAGAGAGAGAGAGACAGAGAGAGAGTCCGAGAGAGAAACAGAGAGTGAGACAGAGATAGAGAGAGAGATAGAGAGAGAGACAGGGAGAGAGAGGGAGAGGGAGAGATAGAGAGAGAGAGAGTGAGACAGAGATGGAGAGAGAGACAGACATAGGGATGGAGAGCTAGAGAGAGACTGAGGCAGAGGGAGAGACATAGAGGGAGGGAGATACAGTGATAGAGAGAAAGATAGAGATAGAGAGAGAGATATAGAGAGAGACAGAGACAGGGAAACAGAGAGATAGAGATTGAGAGAGAGAGACAGAGATAGAGAAAGATAGAGAGAGAGAGACAGAGATAGAGAGACAGAGAGAGTGAGAGACAGAGAGTGAGAGAGATAGAGATAGAGATAGAGAGAGAGACAGAGATAGAGATGGAGAGAGAGAGAGAGACCGAGGCAGAGGGAGAAACAGAGATAGAGAGAGAGATTGAGAGAGAGACAGAGATAGAGAGAGAAAGAGACAAAGATATAGAGAGGGAGAGACAGAGAGAGAGAGAGGGAGAGATATAAACAGAAAGATAGAGAGAGAGACAGAGATAGAGAGGGAGAGACAGAGATAGAGAGAGAAAGAGACAGAGATAGAGAGGGAGAGACAGAGAGAGAGAGAGAGAGGGAGAGAGATAAACAGAAAGATAGAGAGACAGAGGGAGAGAGGGAGAGACAGAGATAGAGAGAGACAGAGATAGAGATGGAGAGAGAGAGAGAGAGAGACCGAGGCAGAGAGAGAGAGACGGAGATAGAGAGAGAGAGAGAGACAGAGAGATATAGAGAGAGAAACAGAGAGATAGATAAAGAGAGAGAGAGAGACAGAAAGAGAGAGAGAGAGATAGAGATGGAGAGAGACAGTGAGAGAGACAGAGATAGAGATGGAGAGAGAGAGAGATACCGAGGCAGAGAGAGACGGAGATAGAGAGAGAGAGAGACAGAGAGATAGAGAGAGAGACAGAGAGAGAGAGAGACAGAGAGAGAGAGAGACAGAGAGAGAGAGAGTTAGAGAGTGAGACAGAGATAGAGGTGGAGAGAGACAGTGAGAGAGACAGCGTTAGAGAGGGAGAGACAGAGAGAGACCGAGAGAGAAACAGAGAATGAGACAGTGAGAGAGAGAGAGAGAGACACTGAGTGAGACAGAGTTAGAGAGAGAGACAGACAGAGAGAGTGAGACAGAGAATGAGGGGAAGAGAGACAGGGAGAGAGAGAGAGAGAGAGAGAGTGAGACAGAGATGGAGAGATAGACAGACAGAGGGATGGAGAGCTAGAGAGAGACTGAGGCAGAGAGAGAGACATAGAGGGAGGGAGATACACAGCGATAGAGAGAAAGACAGAGATAGAGAGAGAGATATAGAGAGAGACAGAGACAGGGAAACAGAGAGATAGAGATTGAGAGAGACAGAGATAGAGAAGGATAGAGAGAGAGAGACAGAGATAGAGAGACAGAGAGTGTGAGAGACAGAGACAGAGAGCGAGAGAGATAGAGATAGAGATAGAGATAGAGAGAGAGACAGAGATAGAGATGGAGAGAGAGAGACCGAGGCAGAGGGAGAAACAGAGATAGAGAGAAAGAGATTGAGAGAGAGACAGAGATATAGAGAGAGAGAGACAGAGATATAGAGAGGGAGAGACAGAGAGAGAGAGAGGGAGAGAGATAAACAGAAAGATAGAGAGAGAGAGACAGAGATAGAGAGGGAGAGACAGAGATAGAGAGAGAAAGAGATAGATAGAGAGAGAGATAGAGGGAGAGACAGAGAGAGAGAGAGAGAGAGGGAGAGAGATAAACAGAAAGATAGAGAGAGAGAGACAGAGATAGAGAGGGAGAGACAGAGATAGTGAGAGAGAGAGACAGAGAGACAGAGATAGAGAGAGAGAGAGGCAGAGATAGAGAGAGATATAGATGGAGAGACAGAGATACCGAGGCAGAGAGAGAGAGATGGAGATACAGAGAGAGAGACAGAGAGATAGAGAAAGAGAGAGACAGAGAGATAGAGAGAGAGAGTGAGACAGAGATAGAGATGGAGAGAGAGACTGTGAGAGAGACAGTTAGAAAGGGAGAGACAGAGAGAGACCAAGGCAGACATAGAGACAGACAGAGACAGAGAGACAGAATGTGAAGAGACAGAGATTGAGGGGGAGAGAACGGGAGAGAGAGGGGGAGACAGATGTAGAGACAGAGGTAGAGAGAGAGAGACCGAGAGAGAGACAGAGATAGAGAGAAACAGAGAGTGAGACAGTGAGAGAGACAGAGTTAGAGAGGGAGAGTCCGAGAGAGACCGAGGCAGAGAGAGAGACAGACAGAGTGAGAGACAGAGAGTGAGAGAGATAGAGATAGAGAGAGAAACAGAGATAGAGAGAGAGACAGAGATAGAGACAGAGATAGAGAGAGAGAGACAGAGAGAGAGAGATAGAGAGAGAGACAGAGACCGAGGCAGACAGAGAGACAGAGAAAGAGAGACAGAGAACGAGAGAAAGATAGAGAGAGACAGAGATTGACGGGGAGAGACAGAGAGAGAGGGAGAGAGAGAGAGACAGAGATAGAGACAGATAGAGAGAGAGAGACAGTGAGAGAGACAGAGTTAGAGAGGGAGAGACAGAGAGAGACTGAGGCAGACAGAATGAGAAAGGGAGAGATAAATGGAGAGACAGAGATAGAGATGGAGAGAGAGAGAGAGAGAGGGAGGGACATAGAGAGAGAGAAGGAGGGACAGAGAGAGAGAGAGGGAGGGACATAGAGAGAGAGAAGGAGGGACAGAGAGAGAGAGAGAGAGAGGGAGGGACATAGAGAGAGAGAAGGAGGGACAGAGAGAGAGAGGGAGGGACAGAGAGAGAGTGAGAGAGAGGGAGGGACAGAGAGAGAGAGATAGGGAGGGACAGAGAGATAGAGAAGGAGGGACAGAGAGAGAGAGAGTAACCTCTGGGTCATGTCACTGGAGATGTCCTCCAGGTTCCTGCTCTGACAACCTTGGGACCAGGGTACGAATCCGCAGCGGAGCTGCGGGTGGAATTTTAAACGTGCTGAATAAACCGGGTGTGGGTGTTGATAACACAAGGGTTCATGTATAAAACTCCCGTCGGATTCCCTGCCGGGTGTGGGGGGTGTGGAGTCTGCTACTGAGCTAGAGCGAGCTGTAGAAAGGAATGCTGACTCTCCCTCTCACACTCAGTCCCTTTATTGAAGGGACAGGAAACGCAGGGGCAGCAGCAACTCGCTGAGTGAATCATAAAAAATCTGCACTTATGCAAATTGCCAAATGATCCAGGAAGTTTGGAGAGAGAGAGAGAGAGAGGCAGACAGAGTTGGACCGAGTGTTTTTCAGGTACCTTCTCCAGCGCACACCGGGCTGCCAGGACTTGCCTGAAAGGGGGACAGTGGGTGTCTGAGACCCACAGAGAGAGACACAGATTGAGGAAAGGGATCAGACCTCAGTCTGGCCCAAGTGAGGTCCCATCCTATCGAGGACAGTGACAAAGGTGAAGTTTTCCAACCCTCCCTATCTCTGTAACCTCCTCCAGCCCCTACACCCCTCTCTATCTCTGTAACCTCCTCCAGCCCCTACACCCCTCCCTATCTCTGTAACCTCCTCCAGCACCTACACCCCTCTCTATCTCTGTAACCTCCTCCAGCCCCTACACCCCTCCCTATCTGTGTAACCTCCTCCAGTCCCCTACACCCCTCCCTATCTGTGTAACCCCCGCTAACCCCCTACACCCCTCCCTATCTCTGTAACCCCCGCTAACCCCCTACACCCCTCCCTATCTGTGTAACCCCCGCTAACCCCCTACACCCCTCCCTATCTGTGTAACCCCCAATAACCCCCTACACCCCTCCCTATCTGTGTAACCCCCACTAACCCCCTACACCCCTCCCTATCTCTGTAACCTCCTCCAGCCCCTACACCCCTCCCTATCTGTGTAACCTCCTCCAGTCCCCTACACCGCTCCCTATCTCTGTAACCTCCTCCAGCCCCTACAACCCTCCCTATCTCTGTAACCTCCTCCAGCCCCTACAACCCTCCCTATCTCTGTAACCTCCTCCAGTCCCAACACCCCTCCCTATCTCTGTAACCTCCTCCAGCCCCTACAACCCTCCCTATCTCTGTAACCTCCTCCAGCCCCTACACCCCTCTCTATCTCTGTAACCTCCTCCAGCCCCTACACCCCTCCCTATCTCTGTAACCTCCTCCAGCACCTACACCCCTCTCTATCTCTGTAACCTCCTCCAGCCCCTACACCCCTCCCTATCTGTGTAACCTCCTCCAGTCCCCTACACCCCTCCCTATCTGTGTAACCCCCGCTAACCCCCTACACCCCTCCCTATCTCTGTAACCCCCGCTAACCCCCTACACCCCTCCCTATCTGTGTAACCCCCGCTAACCCCCTACACCCCTCCCTATCTGTGTAACCCCCAATAACCCCCTACACCCCTCCCTATCTGTGTAACCCCCACTAACCCCCTACACCCCTCCCTATCTCTGTAACCTCCTCCAGCCCCTACACCCCTCCCTATCTGTGTAACCTCCTCCAGTCCCCTACACCGCTCCCTATCTCTGTAACCTCCTCCAGCCCCTACAACCCTCCCTATCTCTGTAACCTCCTCCAGCCCCTACAACCCTCCCTATCTCTGTAACCTCCTCCAGTCCCAACACCCCTCCCTATCTCTGTAACCTCCTCCAGCCCCTACAACCCTCCCTATCTCTGTAACCTCCTCCAGCCCCTACAACCCTCCCTATCTCTGTAACCTCCTCCAGCACCTACATCCCTCCCTATCTCTGTAACCTCCTCCAGCCCCTATAACCCTCCCTATCTCTGTAACCTCCTCCAGGCCCTACAACCCTCCCTATCTCTGTAACCTCCTCCAGCGCCTACAAACTTCCCTCTCTGTAACCTCCTCCAGGCCCTACACCCCTCCCTATCTCTGTAAACTCCTCCAGCCCAGACAACCCTCCCTATCTCTGTAACCTCCTCCAGCCCAGACACCCCTCCCTATCTCTGTAACCTCCTCCAGCCCAGACACCCCTCCCTATCTCTGTAACCTCCTCCAGGCCCTACACCCCTCCCTATCTCTGTAAACTCCTCCAGCCCAGACAACCCTCCCTGGCTCTGTAACCTCCTCCAGCCCCTACACCCATCCCTATCTCTGTAACCTCCTCCAGCCCCTACACCCCTCCCTATCTCTGTAACCTCCTCCTGCCCCTACACCCATCCCTATCTCTGTAACCTCCTCCAGCCCCTACACCCCTCCCTATCTCTGTAACCTCCTCCTGCCCCTACACCCATCCCTATCTCTGTAACCTCCTCCAGCCCCTACACCCCTCCCTATCTCTGTAACCTCCTCCAGCAACTACACCCCTCCCTATCTCTGTAACCTCCTCCAGCCCCTACACCCATCCCTATCTCTGTAACCTCCTCCAGCCCCTACACCCCTCCCTATCTGTTATGTCTCCTTGTGACTGACCCTTCAACTAAGGGGAACAGCTGCTCCCTACCCACCCTGTCCATGCCCCTCATGATCTTGTACCCCTCGATCAGGTCACCCCTCAGTCTTCTCTGCTCCAACCAAAACAACCCAAGTCTATCCAAACCTCCCTTCATCACTTAAATGTTTCATCCCAGGCAACATCCTGGTGAATCTCCTCTGCACCCCCTCCAGTACAATCACATCCTTCCTATAATGTGGTGACCAGAACTGCACACAGTACTCCAGCTGTGGCCTCACCAAGGGTCTATACAACTCCAACATCACCTCCCTACTATTGTAATCTATGCCTCGATTGATAAAGGCAAGTGTCCCCTGTGCCTTTTTCACCTCCCCCACTAACATGCCCCTCCGCCTTCAGAGATCTATGGACACACACGCCAAGGTCCCTTTGTTCCACAGAACTTCCTAGTGCCATGTTGTTCATTGAATACTTCCCTGTCCAATTACTCCTTCCAAAGTGTATCACCTCACACTTTTCAGGGTTAAATTCCATCTGCCACTTGTCTGCCCATTTGACCATCCCGTCTATATCTTCCTGTAGCTCAAGACACTCAACCTCACTGTTAACCACCCGGCCAATCTTTGTGTCATCCACAAACTTACAAATCCTACCCCCCACATAGTCATCTATGTCGTTTATATAAATGACAAATAATAGGGGACCCAGCACAGATCCCTGTGGTACGCCACTGGACACTGGCTGAAGGGGATATATAAAGACTCAGCATGTGAGTGTGTGTGAGTGTTTGTGTGTGTGAGTTTGCATCTGTCTGCCTATGTGCATGTGTGTATCTGCCTGTGTGTGTGTGTATCTGCCTGTGTGTGCGTGTATCTGCCTGTGTGTGTGTATCTGCCTGTGTGTGTGTGTATCTGCCTGTGTGTGTGTATCTGCCTGTGTGTGTGTGTATCTGCCTGTGTGTGCGTGTATCTGCCTGTGTGTGTGTATCTGCCTGTGTGTGTGTGTGTGTGTGTGTGTGTGTGTGTATCTGCCTGTGTATGTGTGTGTGTATCTGCCTGTGTGTGTGTATCTGCCTGTGTGTGTGTGTGTGTATCTGCCTGTGTGTGTGTGTATCTGCCTGTGTGTGTGTGTGTGTGTGTGTGTATCTGCCTGTGTGTGCGTGTATCTGCCTGTGTGTGTGTGTGTGTGTATCTGCCTGTGTGTGTGTGCCTGACCTGTGTGAGTGTGTCTACCAGTGTGTTTGTGTGTCTGCCTGCCTGTGTGTGCCTCTGTGTGTCTGGCTGTGTGCGCATATTAGTCTGCCTGTCTGCATGGCTGCCTGTCTGTGTGTCTGTGTGTGTGTGTGTCTGTCTGTCTGTCTGCCTGTGATCATATGAGTGTGTTTGGTTGTGTTTGTGATAGTGTGCATGTGTCTTTTTGATGGTGTGGTTGGAATGCATGTGTGGGTGTGTGTGAGTGTGTGACTGTGTGTGTTTATGAGGGTGTGTTTGTGTCTGTGTGCCTGTGTACATGTGCGTGTGTGAGGGTGTGTGTTTGTAGGTGTGTGTGTTTGTGAGTGTGTGCTTATCTGTGAACAGAGATCAGGGAAAAGGACAGCACCAGGAACAGGCCCTTCTGCTCCCCAAGCCTGCCCCCATCATATTGCCCGTCAAACTAAAACATTTTGCACTTCCGGGGTCCGTATCCCTCTATTCCCATCCTATTCATGTATTTGTCAAGCTGCCTCTTAAACACCACTATCGTACCTGCTTCCACCACCTCCTCTGGCAGCGAATTCCAGACCTCACTACCCTCTGCGTAAAAAACTTACCCCCACATCTCCTCTATAGTTTTCTCCTCTCACCTTAAATCTATGTCCCTTAGTAATTGACTCCTCCCCCCTGGGAAAAAGCTTCTGACTATCTACTCTGTCCATGCCACTCATAATTTTGTAAACTTCTATCAAGTCGCCCCTCAATCTCCGACACTCTAGTGAGAACAATCCGAGTTTCTCCAACCTCTCCTCATAGCTAATAACCTCCAGACCAGGCAGCATCCTGGTAAACCTCCTCTGCACCCTCTCCAACGCCTCAATATCCCTCTGGTAATGTGGCGACCAGAATTGCACGCAATATTCCAAGTGTGGCCTAACCAAGGTTCTATACAGCTGCAGCATGACTTCCCAGCTTTTATACTCAATACCCCTGGCGATGAAGGCAAGCATGCCACCTTCCTGACTACCTTATCCACCTGTGTTGCCACTTTCAGTGACCTGTGGACCTGTACACCCAGATCCCTCTGCCCGTCGATGCACTTAAGGGTTCTGCCATTTACTGTATAATTCCTGCCTGTATTAGACCTTCCAAAATGCATTACTTCGCATTTGTCCGGATTCAACTCCATCTGCCATTTCTCCGCCCAAGTCTCCAACCGATCTACATCCCGTTGTATCCTTTGACAATTCTCTTCACTATCTGCAACTCCTCCAACCTTAGTGTCGTCTGCAAACTTACTAATTAGCCCAGTTACAATTTCCTCCAAATCATTTATGTATACCACAAACAGCAAAGGTCCCAGCACTGATCCCTGTGGAACTCCATTAGTCACAGCTCTCCATTCAGAAAAGCACCCTTCCATTGCTACCCTCTGTCTGCTATGACCAAGCCAATTCTGTATCCATCCTGCCAGATCACCTCTGATCCCATGCAACTTTACCTTCTGTACCAGTCTGCCATGAGGAACCTTGTCAAAGGCCTTACTGAAATCCATGTATATAACATCCACTGCCCTTCCATCGTCGATCATCTTTGTCACTTCCTCGAAAAACTCCATCAAGTTAGTGAGACACGACCTCCCCTTCACAAAACCATGCTGCCTCTCACTAATACGCCCATTTGCTTCCAAATGGTAGTAAATCCTGTCACAAAGAATCTTCTCCAATAATTTCCCCACCACTGACGTAAGGCTCACCGGCCTGTAATTTCCTGGATTATCCCTGCTACCCTTCTTAAACAATGGAACAACATTGGCCATTCTCCACTCCTCTGGGACCTCACCTGTAGCCAGTGAGGATACGAAGATTTCTGTCAAGGCTCCAGCAATCTCCTCCCTTGCCTCCCTCAGTACTCTGGGGTAGATCCCATCTGGCCCTGGGGACTTATCCACCTTAATATTCTTCAAGATGCCTAACCCCTCCTCTTTACTGATCTCAGCATGATCCAGGCTATCTACACACTCTTCCCTAGACAAATCGACCGCTAAGTCCTTCTCTTTGGTGAATACTGATGAGAAGTACTCATTTAGTATCTCTCCCATTTCTTCTGGCTCCTCACACAGATTCCCACCTCTGTCCCTGAGTGGACCTACCCTTTCCTTGGCTACCCTCATGCTTTTTACATATGTATAAAAGGCCTTGGGATTTTTCTCAATCCTGGTTGCCAGTGACTTTTCATGATGCCTTTTAGTCCTCCTGACTCCTTGCTTAAGTTTCTTCCTACTTTCTTTATATTCTCCACGGGCTTCATCTGTTCCCAGCCTTCTAGCCCTTACGAATGCTTCCCTTTTCTTTTTGACTAATCTCACAATATCCTTCGTTATCCAAGGTTCCTGAAACTTGCCATGCTTATCCTTCATCCTAGCAGGAACATGCTGGTCCTGAATTCTTATCAACTGATGTTTGAAAGCCCCCCACATGTCAGTTGTTGATTTGCCCACAAACATCCGCTCCAGTCTAGATTCCTCAGTTCCTGACTCATATTGTTATAATTAGCCTTCCCCCAATTAAGCACCTTAACCCGAGGACTCCTGTTATCCTTATCCACCAGTACCTTGAAACTTACTGAATTATGGTCACTTTTCCCCAAATGCTCCCCTACTGAAACTTCGACCACCTGGCCGGGTTCATTCCCTAATACCAGGTCCAGTATTGCCCCTTCCCTAGTTGGACTATCTACATATTGTCTCAGGAAGCCCTCCTGGATCCACCTTACAAATTCTGCACCATCCAAACCCCTAGCACTAAGTGATTCCCAGTCAATATAGGGAAAGTTAAAATCACCCACCACAACAACCCGATTGCTTTTACATCTTTCCAAAATCTGCCTACATCACTGTTCCTCAATCTCCCACCGGCAATTGGGAGGCCTATAGTAAACCCCCAACATTGTGACTGCTCCCTTCCTATTCCGGAGCTCTACCCATATTGCCTCGCTGCATGAGCCCACCGAGGTGTCCTCCTGTCGTACAGCTGTGATATTCCCCTTAACCAGCAGTGCAACTCCCCCACCTCTTCTACATCCCTCTCTATCCTGCCCAAAACATCTAAATCCTGGAACGTTTATCTGCCAATCCTGTCCATCCTTCAACCAAGTCTCTGGAATAGCAATAACATCATAGTCCCAAGTACTAATCCAAGCTCTAAACTCATCTGTCTTGCCTGTTATACTTCTCACATTGAAACAAATGCATTTCAGACCCCCAGTGTGTTTATGAGAGCGTGTGTTTGTTTGTCTGCCTGTGTGCATGTGTGTGTGTGGGTGTGTATTTGTTAGTGTCTGCCTGTGTGTGTTTATGAGGCTGTGTGTCTGTGCGCCTGTGTGCATATGCCTGTGTGTGGGTGTGTGTTTGTTAGTGTCTGTCTGTGTGTGTTTATGAGGCTGTGTGTCTGTGTGCCTGTGTGCATGTGTGTGTGTGCGGGTGTGTGTTTGTTAGTGTCTGCCTGTGTGTATTTATGAGACTGTGTGTCTGTGTGCTGTGGGGTTTTACTGGAGAATGCCTCTCTCCTTTTCCAGAGAGGGAGGGAAGAGTGAGAGAGAGAGTGAGAGAGAGAGAGATGGGGGGGATTTTCTCCCTGTTGGGGTGGGGGTGAGGAGTTGTGTGGGGGGTGAGGAGTTGGGTGGGGGGTGAGGAGTTGGGTGGGGGTGAGGAGATGGGAGGGGAGTGAGGAGTTGGGTGTGGGGGTGAGGAGTTGGGTGGGGGGTGAGGAGTTGGGTGGGGAGTGAGGAGTTGGGTGGGGGTGAGGGGTTGGGTGGGGAGTGAGGAGTTGAGTGAGGGGGTGAGGAGTTGGGTGGGGGGGTGAGGAGTTGGGTGGGGAGTGAGGAGTTGGGTGGGGAGTGAGGAGTTGGGTGAGGGGGTGAGGAATTGGGTGGGGGGTGAGGAGTTGGGTGGGGGGGTGAGGAATTGGGTGGGGGGTGAGGAATTGGTGGGGGGTGAGGAGTTGGGTGAGGGGGTGAGGAATTGGGTGGGGGGGTGAGGAGTTGGGTGGAGGGGTGGGGAGTTGGGTGAGGGGGTGAGGAGTTGGGTGGGGGGGTGAGGAGTGAGGAGTTGGGTGGGGGGGTGAGGAGTTGGGTATGGGGGTTGCGGAGTTGGGTGAGGGGGTGAGGAGTTGGGTGGGGGAGTGAGGAGTTGGGTGGGGAATGAGGAGTTGGGTGGGGGGTGAGGAGTTGGGTGAGGGGGTGAGGAGTTGGGTGGGGGGTGAGGAGTTGGGTGAGGGGGTGAGGAATTGGGTGGGAGGGTGAGGAGTTGGGTGGAGGGGTGGGGAGTTGGGTGAGGGGGTGAGGAGTTGGGTGGGGGGGTGAGGAGTGAGGAGTTGGGTGGGGGGGTGAGGAGTTGGGTGGGGGGGTTGCGGAGTTGGGTGAGGGGGTGAGGAGTTGGGTGGGGGAGTGAGGAGTTGGGTGGGGAATGAGGAGTTGGGTGGGGGGTGAGGAGTTGGGTGAGGGGGTGAGGAGTTGGGTGGGGTGTGAGGAGTTGGGTGAGGAAGTGAGGAGTTGGGTGGGGTGTGAGGAGTTGGGTGAGGGGGTGAGGAGTTGGGTGGGGGAGTGAGGAGTTGGGTGGGGGGGTGAGGAGTTGGGTGGGGAGTGAGGAGTTGGGTGGGGGGTGAGGAGTTGGGTGGGGAGTGAGGAGTTGGGTGGGGGTTGAGGAGTTGGGTGGGGGGTGAGGAGTTGGGTGAGGGGGTGAGGAGTTGGGTGAGGGGGTGAGGAGTTGGGTGGGGAGTGAGGAGTTGGGTGAGGGGGTGAGGAGTTGGGTGGGAGGGTGAGGAGTTGGGTGGGGGGTGAGGAGTTGGGTGAGGGGGTGAGGAGTTGGGTGGGGTGTGAGGAGTTGGGTGAGGGGGTGAGGAGTTGGGTGGGGAGTGAGGAGTTGGGTGAGGCGTGTTAGGTGTTGGGTGAGGGGGTGAGGAGTTGGGTGGGGGGTGAGGAGTTGGGTGGGGAGTGAGGAGTTGGGTGGGGAGTGATTAGTTGGGTGAGGGGGTGAGGAGTTGGGTGGGAGGTGAGGAGTTGGGTGGGGGGGTGAGGAGTTGGGTGGGGGGGGTGAGGAGTTGGGTGGGGAGTGAGGAGTTGGGTGAGGGGGTGAGGAGTTGGGTGGGGGGGTGGGGGGTGAGGAGTTGGGTGGGGAGTGAGGAGTTGGTTGGGGGGTGAGGAGTTGGGTGAGGGGGTGAGGAGTTGGGTGGGGAGTGAGGAGATGGGTGGGGGGTGAGGAGTTGGGTGGGGGTGGGGAGTTGGGTGGGGGGTGAGGAGTTGGGTGGGGGGGTGAGGAGTTGGGTGGGGGGGTGAGGAGTTGGGTGGGGAGTGAGGAGATGGGTGGGGGGGTGAGGAGTTGGGTGGGGGGTGGGGAGTTGGGTGGGGGGTGAGGAGTTGGGTGGGGGGGTGAGGAGTTGGGTGGGGGGGTGAGGAGTTGGGTGAGGGGGTGAGGAGTTGGGTGAGGGGGTGAGGAGTTGGGTGGGGGGTGAGGAGATGGGTAGGGGATGGGGAGTTGGGTGGGGGGTGTTAGGAGTTGGGTGGGGGGTGAGGAGTTGGGTGGGGGGTGAGGAGTAGGGTGGGGCGTTGAGGATTTGGGTGGGGGGTGAGGTGTTGGGTGGGGGGTTGAGGAGTTGGGTGGGGAGTGAGGAGTTGGGTGGGGGGTGAGGAGTTGGGTGGGGGGTGTTAGGAGTTGGGTGGGGGTGAGGAGTTGGGTGGGGAAGTGAGGAGTTGGGTGGGGGGGTGAGGAGTTGGCTGGGGAGTGAGTAGTTGGGTGGGGGGTGAGGAGTTGGGTGGGGGGGTGAGGAGTTGGGCGAGGGGGTGGGGAGTGAGGAGTTGGGTGGGGAGTGAGGAGTTGGGTGGGGGGTGAGGAGTTGGGTGATGGGGGTGAGAAGTTGGGTGGGGGTGAGGATTTGGGTGAGGGAGTGAGGAGTTGGGTGGGGGTTGAGCATTTGGGTGGGGTGTGAGGAGTTGGGTGGGAGTGAGGAGTTGGGTGAGGGAGTAAGGAGTTGGTTGGGGGGTTGAGGAGTTGGGTGGGGAAGTGAGGAGTTGGGTGGGGGCGTGCGGAGTAGGGTGGGGGGTGAGGAGTTGGGTGGGGGGGGTGAGGAGTAGGGTGGGGGGTGAGGAATTGGGTGGGGGGGTGAGGAGTTGGGTGAGGGATGAGGAGATGGGTGGGGTGGTGGGGGTGAGGAGTTGGGTGGGGGGTGAGGAGGTGGGTGGGGGGTGAGGAGTTATGTGGGGAGTGAGGAGTTGGGTGGGGGGGATGTTAGGAGTTGGGTGAGGGGGTGAGGAGTTGGGTGGGGGTGAGGAGTTGTTTGGGGGGTGAGGATTTGGGTGGGGGTGTGGGGGGTGAGGAGTTGGTTGGGGAGGTCAGGAGTTGGGTGAGGTGGTGGGGGGTGAGGAGTTGGGTGGGGGGGTGAGGAGTTGGGTGGGGGGGTGAGGAGTTGGGTGGGGGGTGACGAGTTGGGTGGCGGGGTGAGGAGTTGGGTGTGGGCGTGAGGAGTTGGGTGGGGTGGGTGAGGAGTTGGGTGGGGGGTGAGGAGTTGGGTGGGGTGTGAGGAGTTGGGTGGGTGCGTGAGGATTTGGCTAGGGGGTGAGGAGTTGGGTGGGGGGTGAGGAGTTGGGTGGGGGGGTGAGGAGTTGGGTGGGGGTTGAGGAGTTGGGTGGGGGGGTGGGGAGTGAGGAGTTGGGTGGGGGGTGAGGAGTTGGGTGGGGGGTTGGGGTTGAGGAGTTGGGTGGGGGTGGTGGGTGGTGAGGAGTTGGGTGGGGGTTGAGGAGTTGGGTGAGGGGGTGGGGAGTGAGGATTTGGGTGAGGGGTTGGTGGGTGAGGAGTTGTGTGGGGGGGTGAGGAGTTGGGAGGAGGTGAGGAGTTGGGTGGGGGGGTGGGGGGGTGAGGAGTTGGGTGGGGGGTGAGGAGTTGGGTGCGGAGTGAGGAGTTGGGTGGGGGTTGAGGAGTTGGGTGGGGGGGTGGGGTGTGAAGATTTGGGTGGGGGGGTGGGGGGTGAGGAGTTGGGTGGGGGGGGTGGGGAGTTTGGTGGGGGGTGAGGAGTAGGGTGGGGCGTTGAGGATTTGGGTGGGGGGTGAGGAGTTGGGTGGAGGGTTGAGGAGTTGGGTGGGGAGTGAGGAGTTGGGTGTGGGGTGAGGAGTTGGGTGGGGGGTGAGGAGTTGGGTGGGGGGTTGAGGAGTTGGGTGGGGAGTGAGGAGTTGGGTGGGGGGTGAGGAGTTGGGTGGGGGGTGAGGAGTTGGGTGGGGGGTGAGGAGTTGGGTGTGGGGTGAGGAGTTGGGTGGGGGGTGAGGAGTTGGGTGGGTGGGTGAGGAGTTGGCTGGGGAGTGAGTAGTTGGGTGGGGGGTGAGGAGTTGGGTGGGGGGTGAGGAGTTGGGCGAGGGGGTGGAAAGTGAGGAGTTGGGTGGGGAGTGAGGAGTTGGGTGGGGGGTGAGGAGTTGGGTGGGGGGTGAGGAGTTGGGTGATGGGGGTGAGAAGTTGGGTGGGGGTGAGGAGTTGGGTGGGAGTGAGGAGTTGGGTGAGGGAGTAAGGAGTTGGTTGGGGGGTTGAGGAGTTGGGTGGGGAAGTGAGGAGTTGGGTGGGGGGGTGCGGAGTAGGGTGGGGGGTGAGGAGTTGGGTGGGGGGTGAGGAGTTGGGTGAGGGGATGGGGAGTGAGGAGTTGGGTGGGGAGTGAGGAGTTGGGTGGGGAAGTGAGGAGTTGGGTGGGGGGGTGAGGAGTAGGGTGGGGGGTGAGGAATTGGGTGGGGGGTGAGGAGATGGGTGGGGAAGTGAGGAGTTGGGTGGGGAGGTGAGGAGTTGGGTAGGGGGTGAGGAGTATGGTGGGTTGTGAGGAGTTGGGTGGGGGGTGAGGAGTTGGGTGAGGGGGTGGGGAGTGAGGAGTTGGGTGGGGAGTGAGGAGTTGGGTGGGGAGTGAGGAGTTGGGTGGGGGGTGCAGAGTTCGGTGGGGGGTTGAGGAGTTGGGTGGGGGGGGTGAGGAGTTGGGTGGGGCGGTGGGAGTGAGGAGGTGGGTGGGGGGTGAGGGGTTGGGTGGGGGGTGAGGAGTGAGGAGTTGGGTGGCGTGGTGAGGAGTTGGGTGGGGGGGTGAGGAGTTGGGTGGGGGGGTGTTAGGAGTTGGGAGAGGGCGTGGGAGTGAGGAGTTGGGTGGGGTGTGAGGAGTTGGGTGGGGGGTGAGGAGTTGGGTGGGGAGTGAGGAGTTGGGTGGGGGGTGAGGAGTTGGGTGGGGGGTGAGGAGCTGGGTGGTGGGGTGGGGTGTGAGGAGTAGGGTGGGGATGAGGAGTTGGGTGGGGGTGAGGAATTGGTTGAGGGGGGGTGAGGAGTTGGGTGGTGGGGCGATTAGTTGGGTGGGGGTGTTAGGAGTTGGGTGGGGGGTGAGGAGTTGGGTGGTGGGGCGATTAGTTGGGTGGGGGTGTTAGGAGTTGGGTGGGGGGTGAGGAGTTGGGTGGGGAGTGAGGAGTTGGGCGGGGGGTGAGGAGTTCGGTGGGGTGTGAGGAGTTGGGTGGGGAGTGAGGAGTTGGGTGGGGGGTGAGGTGTTGGGTGGGGTGTGAGGAGTTGGGTGGGGGGGTGAGGAGTTGGGTGGGGGGTGAGGAGTTGGGTGGGGGGTGAGTTGTTCGGTGGGGAGTGAGGAGTTGGGTGGGGTGTGAGGAGATGGGTGGGGAGTGAGGAGGTGGGTGGGGGGTGAATAGTTGGGTGGGGAGTGAGGATTTGGGCAGGGGGTGTGGAGTTGGGTTGGGGGGTGAGGAGTTGGGTGGGGGGGTGAGGAGTTGGGTGGGGGTTGAGGAGTTGGGTGAGGGGGTGAGGAGTTGGGTGGTGGAGTGAGCGGTTGGGTGAGGGGGTGTTAGGAGTTGGGTGGGGGGTGAGGAGTTGGGTGGGGGGTGAGGAGTTGGGTGGGGGGTGAGGAGTTGGGTGGGGGGGTGAGGAGTTGGGTGGGGGGGTGAGGAGTTGGGTGGGGAGTGAGGAGATGGGTGGGGGGGTGAGGAGTTGGGTGGGGGGTGGGGAGTTGGGTGGGGGGTGAGGAGTTGGGTGGGGGGGTGAGGAGTTGGGTGGGGGGGTGAGGAGTTGGGTGAGGGGGTGAGGAGTTGGGTGAGGGGGTGAGGAGTTGGGTGGGGGGTGAGGAGTTGGGTAGGGGATGGGGAGTTGGGTGGGGGGTGTTAGGAGTTGGGTGGGGGGTGAGGAGTTGGGTGGGGGGTGAGGAGTAGGGTGGGGCGTTGAGGATTTGGGTGGGGGGTGAGGTGTTGGGTGGGGGGTTGAGGAGTTGGGTGGGGAGTGAGGAGTTGGGTGGGGGGTGAGGAGTTGGGTGGGGGGTGTTAGGAGTTGGGTGGGGGTGAGGAGTTGGGTGGGGAAGTGAGGAGTTGGGTGGGGGGGTGAGGAGTTGGCTGGGGAGTGAGTAGTTGGGTGGGGGGTGAGGAGTTGGGTGGGGGGGTGAGGAGTTGGGCGAGGGGGTGGGGAGTGAGGAGTTGGGTGGGGAGTGAGGAGTTGGGTGGGGGGTGAGGAGTTGGGTGATGGGGGTGAGAAGTTGGGTGGGGGTGAGGATTTGGGTGAGGGAGTGAGGAGTTGGGTGGGGGTTGAGCATTTGGGTGGGGTGTGAGGAGTTGGGTGGGAGTGAGGAGTTGGGTGAGGGAGTAAGGAGTTGGTTGGGGGGTTGAGGAGTTGGGTGGGGAAGTGAGGAGTTGGGTGGGGGCGTGCGGAGTAGGGTGGGGGGTGAGGAGTTGGGTGGGGGGGTGAGGAGTAGGGTGGGGGGTGAGGAATTGGGTGGGGGGGTGAGGAGTTGGGTGAGGGATGAGGAGATGGGTGGGGTGGTGGGGGTGAGGAGTTGGGTGGGGGGTGAGGAGGTGGGTGGGGGGTGAGGAGTTATGTGGGGAGTGAGGAGTTGGGTGGGGGGGATGTTAGGAGTTGGGTGAGGGGGTGAGGAGTTGGGTGGGGGTGAGGAGTTGTTTGGGGGGTGAGGATTTGGGTGGGGGTGTGGGGGGTGAGGAGTTGGTTGGGGAGGTCAGGAGTTGGGTGAGGTGGTGGGGGGTGAGGAGTTGGGTGGGGGGGTGAGGAGTTGGGTGGGGGGGGTGAGGAGTTGGGTGGGGGGTGACGAGTTGGGTGGCGGGGTGAGGAGTTGGGTGTGGGCGTGAGGAGTTGGGTGGGGTGGGTGAGGAGTTGGGTGGGGGGTGAGGAGTTGGGTGGGGTGTGAGGAGTTGGGTGGGTGCGTGAGGATTTGGCTAGGGGGTGAGGAGTTGGGTGGGGGGTGAGGAGTTGGGTGGGGGGGTGAGGAGTTGGGTGGGGGTTGAGGAGTTGGGTGGGGGGGTGGGGAGTGAGGAGTTGGGTGGGGGGTGAGGAGTTGGGTGGGGGGTTGGGGTTGAGGAGTTGGGTGGGGGTGGTGGGTGGTGAGGAGTTGGGTGGGGGTTGAGGAGTTGGGTGAGGGGGTGAGGAGTTGGGTGGGGTGTGAGGAGTTGGGTGAGGGGGTGAGGAGTTGGGTGGGGAGTGAGGAGTTGGGTGAGGCGTGTTAGGTGTTGGGTGAGGGGGTGAGGAGTTGGGTGGGGGGTGAGGAGTTGGGTGGGGAGTGAGGAGTTGGGTGGGGAGTGAGTAGTTGGGTGAGGGGGTGAGGAATTGGGTGGGAGGTGAGGAGTTGGGTGGGGGGGTGAGGAATTGGGTGGGGGGGGTGAGGAGTTGGGTGGAGGGGTGGGGAGTTGGGTGAGGGGGTGAGGAGTTGGGTGGGGGGGTGGGGGGTGAGGAGTTGGGTGGGAGTGAGGAGTTGGGTGGGGGGTGAGGAGTTGGGTGAGGGGGTGAGGAGTTGGGTGGGGAGTGAGGAGATGGGTGGGGGGTGAGGAGTTGGGTGGGGGGTGGGGAGTTGGGTGGGGGGGTGAGGAGTTGGGTGGGGGGGTGAGGAGTTGGGTGGGGGGGGTGAGGAGTTGGGTGGGTGGTGAGGAGTTGGGTGGGGGGTGAGGAGTTGGGTGTGGGGTGGGAAGTTGGGTGGGGGGTGAGGAGCTGGGTGGGGGGTGAGGAGTTGGGTGAGGGGTGAGGAGTTGGGTGAGGGGGTGAGGAGTTGGTTGGGGGTGTGAGGAGTTGGGTGGGGGGTGAGGAGTTGGGTAGGGGATGGGGAGTTGGGTGGGGGGTGTTAGGAGTTGGGTGGGGGGTGAGGAGTTGGGTGGGGGGTGAGGAGTAGGGTGGGGCGTTGAGGATTTGGGTGGGGGGTGAGGTGTTGGGTGGGGGGTTGAGGAGTTGGGTGGGGAGTGAGGAGTTGGGTGGGGGGTGAGGAGTTGGGTGGGGGGTGTTAGGAGTTGGGTGGGGGTGAGGAGTTGGGTGGGGAAGTGAGGAGTTGGGTGGGGGGGTGAGGAGTTGGCTGGGGAGTGAGTAGTTGGGTGGGGGGTGAGGAGTTGGGTGGGGGGGTGAGGAGTTGGGCGAGGGGGTGGGGAGTGAGGAGTTGGGTGGGGAGTGAGGAGTTGGGTGGGGGGTGAGGAGTTGGGTGATGGGGGTGAGAAGTTGGGTGGGGGTGAGGATTTGGGTGAGGGAGTGAGGAGTTGGGTGGGGGTTGAGCATTTGGGTGGGGTGTGAGGAGTTGGGTGGGAGTGAGGAGTTGGGTGAGGGAGTAAGGAGTTGGTTGGGGGGTTGAGGAGTTGGGTGGGGAAGTGAGGAGTTGGGTGGGGGCGTGCGGAGTAGGGTGGGGGGTGAGGAGTTGGGTGGGGGGGTGAGGAGTAGGGTGGGGGGTGAGGAATTGGGTGGGGGGGTGAGGAGTTGGGTGAGGGATGAGGAGATGGGTGGGGTGGTGGGGGTGAGGAGTTGGGTGGGGGGTGAGGAGGTGGGTGGGGGGTGAGGAGTTATGTGGGGAGTGAGGAGTTGGGTGGGGGGGATGTTAGGAGTTGGGTGAGGGGGTGAGGAGTTGGGTGGGGGTGAGGAGTTGTTTGGGGGGTGAGGATTTGGGTGGGGGTGTGGGGGGTGAGGAGTTGGTTGGGGAGGTCAGGAGTTGGGTGAGGTGGTGGGGGGTGAGGAGTTGGGTGGGGGGGTGAGGAGTTGGGTGGGGGGGTGAGGAGTTGGGTGGGGGGTGACGAGTTGGGTGGCGGGGTGAGGAGTTGGGTGTGGGCGTGAGGAGTTGGGTGGGGTGGGTGAGGAGTTGGGTGGGGGGTGAGGAGTTGGGTGGGGTGTGAGGAGTTGGGTGGGTGCGTGAGGATTTGGCTAGGGGGTGAGGAGTTGGGTGGGGGGTGAGGAGTTGGGTGGGGGGGTGAGGAGTTGGGTGGGGGTTGAGGAGTTGGGTGGGGGGGTGGGGAGTGAGGAGTTGGGTGGGGGGTGAGGAGTTGGGTGGGGGGTTGGGGTTGAGGAGTTGGGTGGGGGTGGTGGGTGGTGAGGAGTTGGGTGGGGGTTGAGGAGTTGGGTGAGGGGGTGGGGAGTGAGGATTTGGGTGAGGGGTTGGTGGGTGAGGAGTTGTGTGGGGGGGTGAGGAGTTGGGAGGAGGTGAGGAGTTGGGTGGGGGGGTGGGGGGGTGAGGAGTTGGGTGGGGGGTGAGGAGTTGGGTGCGGAGTGAGGAGTTGGGTGGGGGTTGAGGAGTTGGGTGGGGGGGTGGGGTGTGAAGATTTGGGTGGGGGGGTGGGGGGTGAGGAGTTGGGTGGGGGGGGTGGGGAGTTTGGTGGGGGGTGAGGAGTAGGGTGGGGCGTTGAGGATTTGGGTGGGGGGTGAGGAGTTGGGTGGGGGGTTGAGGAGTTGGGTGGGGAGTGAGGAGTTGGGTGGGGGGTGAGGAGTTGGGTGGGGGGTGAGGAGTTGGGTGGGGGGTGAGGAGTTGGGTGGGGGGTGAGGAGTTGGGTGGGGGGTGAGGAGTTGGGTGGGTGGGTGAGGAGTTGGCTGGGGAGTGAGTAGTTGGGTGGGGGGTGAGGAGTTGGGTGGGGGGTGAGGAGTTGGGCGAGGGGGTGGAAAGTGAGGAGTTGGGTGGGGAGTGAGGAGTTGGGTGGGGGGTGAGGAGTTGGGTGGGGGGTGAGGAGTTGGGTGATGGGGGTGAGAAGTTGGGTGGGGGTGAGGAGTTGGGTGGGAGTGAGGAGTTGGGTGAGGGAGTAAGGAGTTGGTTGGGGGGTTGAGGAGTTGGGTGGGGAAGTGAGGAGTTGGGTGGGGGGGTGCGGAGTAGGGTGGGGGGTGAGGAGTTGGGTGGGGGGTGAGGAGTTGGGTGAGGGGATGGGGAGTGAGGAGTTGGGTGGGGAGTGAGGAGTTGGGTGGGGAAGTGAGGAGTTGGGTGGGGGGGTGAGGAGTAGGGTGGGGGGTGAGGAATTGGGTGGGGGGTGAGGAGATGGGTGGGGAAGTGAGGAGTTGGGTGGGGAGGTGAGGAGTTGGGTAGGGGGTGAGGAGTATGGTGGGTTGTGAGGAGTTGGGTGGGGGGTGAGGAGTTGGGTGAGGGGGTGGGGAGTGAGGAGTTGGGTGGGGAGTGAGGAGTTGGGTGGGGAGTGAGGAGTTGGGTGGGGGGTGCAGAGTTCGGTGGGGGGTTGAGGAGTTGGGTGGGGGGGGTGAGGAGTTGGGTGGGGCGGTGGGAGTGAGGAGGTGGGTGGGGGGTGAGGAGTTGGGTGGGGGGTGAGGAGTGAGGAGTTGGGTGGCGTGGTGAGGAGTTGGGTGGGGGGGTGAGGAGTTGGGTGGGGGGGTGTTAGGAGTTGGGAGAGGGCGTGGGAGTGAGGAGTTGGGTGGGGTGTGAGGAGTTGGGTGGGGGGTGAGGAGTTGGGTGGGGGGTGAGGAGTTGGGTGGGGGGTGAGGAGTTGGGTGGGGGGTGAGGAGCTGGGTGGTGGGGTGGGGTGTGAGGAGTAGGGTGGGGATGAGGAGTTGGGTGGGGGGTGAGGAATTGGTTGAGGGGGGGTGAGGAGTTGGGTGGTGGGGCGATTAGTTGGGTGGGGGTGTTAGGAGTTGGGTGGGGGGTGAGGAGTTGGGTGGTGGGGCGATTAGTTGGGTGGGGGTGTTAGGAGTTGGGTGGGGGGTGAGGAGTTGGGTGGGGAGTGAGGAGTTGGGCGGGGGGTGAGGAGTTCGGTGGGGTGTGAGGAGTTGGGTGGGGAGTGAGGAGTTGGGTGGGGGGTGAGGTGTTGGGTGGGGTGTGAGGAGTTGGGTGTGGGGGTGAGGAGTTGGGTGGGGGGTGAGGAGTTGGGTGGGGGGTGAGTTGTTCGGTGGGGAGTGAGGAGTTGGGTGGGGTGTGAGGAGATGGGTGGGGAGTGAGGAGGTGGGTGGGGGGTGAATAGTTGGGTGGGGAGTGAGGATTTGGGCAGGGGGTGTGGAGTTGGGTTGGGGGGTGAGGAGTTGGGTGGGGGGGTGAGGAGTTGGGTGGGGGTTGAGGAGTTGGGTGAGGGGGTGAGGAGTTGGGTGGTGGAGTAAGCGGTTGGGTGGGGGTGTGTTAGGAGTTGGGTGGGGGGTGAGGAGTTGGGTGGGGGGTGAGGAGTTGGGTGGGGGGTGAGGAGTTGGGTGGGGGGTGAGGAGTTGGGTGGGGAGTGAGGAGTTATGTGGGGAGTGAGGAGTTGGGTGGGGGGGGTGTTAGGAGTTGGGTGAGGGGGTGAGGAGTTGGGTGGGGGGGTGGGGGGTGAGGAGTTGGTTGGGGAGGTCAGGAGTTGGTTGGGGGATGGGGGGTGAGGAGCTGGGTGGGGGGTCAGGAGTTGGGTGAGGGGGTGGGGGGTGAGGAGTTGGGTGGGGGGGTGAGGAGTTGGGTGAGGGGGTGACGAGTTGGGTGGCGGGGTGAGGAGTTGGGTGTGGGCGTTAGGAGTTGGGTGGGGTGGGTGAGGAGTTGGGTGGGGGGTGAGGAGTTGGGTGGGGTTAGGACTAGGGTGGGGGCGTGTTAGGAGTTGGTTGAGGGGGTGAGGAGTTGGGTGAGGGGGTGAGGAGTTGGGTGGTTGGTGAGGAGTTGGGTGGGGAGTGAGGAGTTGGGTGGGGGTGAGGAGTTGGGTGGGGGGTGAGGAGTTGGGTGGGGTGTGAGGAGTTGGGTGGGGAAGTGAGGAGTTGGGTGAGGGGGTGAGGAGTTGGGTGGGGAAGTGAGGAGTTGGGTGAGGGGGTGAGGAGTTGTTTGGGGGTGAGGAGTTGGGTGGGGAAGTGAGGAGTTGGGTGTGGGGGTGAGGAGTTGGGTGGGGGTTGAGGAGTTGGGAGGGGGTTGGTTTTGGGAGGGTAGTGAGGAGTTGGGTGAGTGGTTGAGGAGTTGGGTGGGGAGTGAGGTGTTGGGTGGGGGGTGAGGAATTGGGTGGGGGGTGAGCAGTTGGGTGGGGAAGTGAGGAGTTGGGTGAGGGGGTGAGGAGTTGGGTTGGGAAGTGAGGAGTTGGGTGTGGGGGTGAGGAGTTGGGTGGGGGGGTGAGGAGTTGGGTGGGGGGGTGAGGAGTTGGCTGGGGAGTGAGTAGTTGGGTGGGGGGTGAGGAGTTGGGTGGGGGGGTGAGGAGTTGGGCGAGGGGGTGGGGAGTGAGGAGTTGGGTGGGGAGTGAGGAGTTGGGTGGGGGGTGAGGAGTTGGGTGGGGGGTGAGGAGTTGGGTGATGGGGGTGAGAAGTTGGGTGGGGGTGAGGATTTGGGTGAGGGAGTGAGGAGTTGGGTGGGGGTTGAGCATTTGGGTGGCGTGTGAGGAGTTGGGTGGGAGTGAGGAGTTGGGTGAGGGAGTAAGGAGTTGGTTGGGGGGTTGAGGAGTTGGGTGGGGAAGTGAGGAGTTGGGTGGGGGCGTGCGGAGTAGGGTGGGGGTTGAGGAGTTGGGTGGGGGGTGAGGAGTAGGGTGGGGGGTGAGGAATTGGGTGGGGGGGTGAGGAGTTGGGTGAGGGATGAGGAGATGGGTGGGGTGGTGGGGGTGAGGAGTTGGGTGGGGGGTGAGGAGGTGGGTGGGGGGTGAGGAGTTATGTGGGGAGTGAGGAGTTGGGTGGGGGGGATGTTAGGAGTTGGGTGAGGGGGTGAGGAGTTGGGTGGGGGTGAGGAGTTGGGTGGGGGGTGAGGAGGTGGGTGGGGGGTGAGGAGTTGGGTGGGGGTTGAGGAGTTGGGTGGGGGGGTGGGGAGTGAGGAGTTGGGTGGGGGGTTGGGGTTGAGGAGTTGGGTGGGGGTGGTGGGTGGTGAGGAGTTGGGTGGGGGTTGAGGAGTTGGGTGAGGGGGTGGGGAGTGAGGATTTGGGTGAGGGGTTGGTGGGTGAGGAGTTGTGTGGGGGGGTGAGGAGTTGGGAGGAGGTGAGGAGTTGGGTGGGGGGGTGGGGGGGTGAGGAGTTGGGTGGGGGGTGAGGAGTTGGGTGCGGAGTGAGGAGTTGGGTGGGGGTTGAGGAGTTGGGTGGGGGGGTGGGGTGTGAAGATTTGGGTGGGGGGGTGGGGGGTGAGGAGTTGGGTGGGGGGGGTGGGGAGTTTGGTGGGGGGTGAGGAGTAGGGTGGGGCGTTGAGGATTTGGGTGGGGGGTGAGGTGTTGGGTGGGGGGTTGAGGAGTTGGGTGGGGAGTGAGGAGTTGGGTGGGGGGTGAGGAGTTGGGTGGGGGTGAGGAGTTGGGTGGGGAAGTGAGGAGTTGGGTGGGGGTCTGAGGAGTTGGGTGGGGGGTGAGGCGTTGGGTGGGGGTGAGGAGTTGGGGGGGTGAGGAGTTGGGTGGGGGGGTGAGGAATTGGGTGGGTGGGTGAGGAGTTGGCTGGGGAGTGAGTAGTTGGGTGGGGGGTGAGGAGTTGGGTGGGGGGTGAGGAGTTGGGCGAGGGGGTGGAAAGTGAGGAGTTGGGTGGGGAGTGAGGAGTTGGGTGGGGGGTGAGGAGTTGGGTGGGGGGTGAGGAGTTGGGTGATGGGGGTGAGAAGTTGGGTGGGGGTGAGGATTTGGGTGAGGGAGTGAGGAGTTGGGTGGGGGTTGAGCATTTGGGTGGGGTGTGAGGAGTTGGGTGGGAGTGAGGAGTTGGGTGAGGGAGTAAGGAGTTGGTTGGGGGGTTGAGGAGTTGGGTGGGGAAGTGAGGAGTTGGGTGGGGGGGTGCGGAGTAGGGTGGGGGGTGAGGAGTTGGGTGGGGGGTGAGGAGTTGGGTGAGGGGATGGGGAGTGAGGAGTTGGGTGGGGAAGTGAGGAGTTGGGTGGGGGGGTGAGGAGTAGGGTGGGGGGTGAGGAATTGGGTGGGGGGTGAGGAGATGGGTGGGGAAGTGAGGAGTTGGGTGGGGAGGTGAGGAGTTGGGTGAGGGGGTGAGGAGTTGGGTGGGGGGGTGGGGGGTGAGGAGTTGGTTGGGGAGGTCAGGAGTTGGTTGGGGGATGGGGGGTGAGGAGCTGGGTGGGGGGTCAGGAGTTGGGTGAGGGGGTGGGGGGTGAGGAGTTGGGTGAGGGGGTGAGGAGTTTGGTGGGGGGAGAGGAGTTGGGTGGGGAATGAGGAGTTGGGTGGGGGGTGAGGAGTTGGGTGGGGGGGTGAGGAGTTGGGTGGGGGGTGACGAGTTGGGTGGCGGGGTGAGGAGTTGGGTGTGGGCGTTAGGAGTTGGGTGGGGTGGGTGAGGAGTTGGGTGGGGGGTGAGGAGTTGGGTGGGGTTAGGACTAGGGTGGGGGCGTGTTAGGAGTTGGTTGAGGGGGTGAGGAGTTGGGTGAGGGGGTGAGGAGTTGGGTGGTTGGTGAGGAGTTGGGTGGGGAGTGAGGAGTTGGGTGGGGGTGAGGAGTTGGGTGGGGAGTGAGGAGTTGGGTGGGGTGTGAGGAGTTGGGTGGGGAAGTGAGGAGTTGGGTGAGGGGGTGAGGAGTTGGGTGGGGAAGTGAGGAGTTGGGTGAGGGGGTGAGGAGTTGTTTGGGGGTGAGGAGTTGGGTGGGGAAGTGAGGAGTTGGGTGTGGGGGTGAGGAGTTGGGTGAGGGTGTGGGGGGGTGAGGAGTTGGGTGGGGAGTGATTAGTTGGGTGAGAGGGTGAGGAGTTGGGTGAGGGGGTGGGGAGTTGGGTGGGGGTGTGTTAGGAGTTGGGTGTGGGGGTGAGGAGTTGGGTGGGGGTTGAGGAGTTGGGAGGGGGGTGTTTTTGGGAGGGTAGTGAGGAGTTGGGTGAGTGGTTGAGGAGTTGGGTGGGGAGTGAGGTGTTGGGTGGGGGGTGAGGAATTGGGTGGGGGGTGAGCAGTTGGGTGGGGAAGTGAGGAGTTGGGTGAGGGGGTGAGGAGTTGGGTGGGGAAGTGAGGAGTTGGGTGAGGGGGTGAGGATTTGGGTGGGGGGTGAGGAGTTGGGTGGGGAGTGAGGAGTTGGGTGGGGAGTGAGGAGTTGGGTGGGGTTTGAGGAGTTGGGTGGGGGGTGATGAGTTGGGTGGGGGTTGAGGAGTTGGGTGGGGGGTGAGTATTTGGGTCAGGGGGTGGGGGGTGAGGAGTTGGGTGGAGGGGTGGGGTGTTTGATGCGGGGGTGGGGAGTGAGGAGTTGGGTGAGGGGTTGGGTGGTGAGGAGTTGGGTGGGGGGGTGGGTAGTTCGGTGGGGGGTTGGGGAGTTGGGTGACGGGGTGGGGAGTGAGGAGTTGGGTGGGGGGTGAGGAGTTGGGTGAGGGGGTGGGGAGTTGGGTGGGGGGGTGGGGGGAGGGAGTTGGGTGGTGGGTGAGGAGTTGGGTGGGGGTGTGGGGGGTGAGGATTTGGTGGGGGGGTGGGGGGTGAGGAGTTGGGTGGGGGGTTGAGGAGTTGTCTGGGGAGTGAGGAGTTGGGTGGGGGTGTGAGGAGTTGGGTGGGGGGTGAGGAGTTGTGTGGGGCGTGAGGAGTTGGTGAGGGGGTGATGAGTTTGGTGGGGGGTGAGGAGTTGGGTGGGGGGTGGGGAGTTGGGTGGGGGTTGTTAGGAGTTGGGGGGGTGTGAGGAGTTGGGTGGGGGGTGAGGAGTTGGGGGAGGGGGTGAGGAGTTGGGTGGGGGTGAGGAGTTGGGTGGGGGGTGGGGAGTTGGTTGGGCGGTTGAGGGTGAGGAGTTGGGTGAGGGGTGAGTAGTTGGGTGGGGGGTGAGGAGTTGGGTGAGGGGGTGGGGTGTGAGGAGTTGGGTTGGTGTGTGAGGAGTTGGGTGGGGGTTGAGGAGTTGGGTGATGGGGTGATGAATTGGGTGGGGGGGGTGAGGAGTTGGGTGGGGAGTGAGGAGTTGGGTGGGGGTGTGAGGAGTTGGGCGGGGGGTGAGGAGTTGGGTGGGGAGTGAGGAGTTGGGTGTGGGGTTGAGGAGTTGGGTGGGGTGTGAGGAGTTGGGTGGGGAGTGAGGAGTTGGGTTGGG